>NW_024412453.1:5848566-5869456 GCF_014898765.1 Herpailurus yagouaroundi
ACTCTCTCTCTCTCTCTCTCTCTCTCTCTCACACACACACACACACACACACACACACATGCTTCTACAACATATTATTCAGAGCCAATTCTTGGACATCAGTCCTTGACCAAATGCAACTCTCTCTGGAATGAACTCCATATTCAACTCAACCTCAGGATGGATGAGCTGTTTCGGAGAACAGCTGGGAACGCTGGAAGGGAGATGGTATATGAAGACCCCGGAGTGGAGGAAGGTCGCAGAGGAAGAGGCACAGGAAGCAAGGGGAAGAGGGCTTCAGATCAACTGCTCAAACCACCCCTCGCTCCGCCTGGCGGGTACCAAGAACAGTGCAGTGCAGTGCAGGGCGGGGGCAGTCTTTGTGAAAGTCAGAAGGGACTTCTGGGAAGTTCAATTACTGCCTAGATTTATATGTGGAGATATACTTATGGATCCATATTTAGCATTTCCAAACTAATGTGGCAGGAGTGGTTATGATTTTCCCCAAGACCTGGCCAGGACAACTTGGAGCTTGCTGATGTAATTACTTGTAACGTTCTACAACCCAGGGAATGGGTGGCTTCCTGTAACATTCTTCTCTATGTTTCTGGGCAGGTCACTTAACTTCTATTTTGCCTCAGTTCCCGCCTCTGTAAAATGGGAATAATAACATCTCCTTCTCAAGAAGCTGAGGGGACAAAATAGAAGAATCCATGTTAAGCACTCAGGAGAAGGCCCGGCTTAACTGTTCAACAAAGGGGGTAGCAGCCGTGGTTGTTACTACCACGTCAGCCTCCACAACATTTGGGCGCACCTGGCATTTGTGGAGTATTTGTTGGCCTGTTGTATCCTGCTTGAAAATTTAGTACGGAAATACTTGGGGGGAGAAAAAAAAGCCGTATGTTCAAAAATACTTACAAGGTTATTTATTTAAAATAACAACAAGAATATCTAAACACTGAACAATAAGGGAACGGGAGCATTCACGAAGGCACATCAGCTCAATGGAAAACCACACACTAAATCGAATGATTAATAGGGAGACTACAAAATGCTTCCACGATGTTCACAAAATGGTGTTGAGTGGATCTGAAAAAGACAAACTGTGCACTGCTGGGAAGTCAGATGGAAGAGACTGTGGAGACATGAAAACGGCTCTCGGGGTCGCCTGGGCGGTTCAGTCCGTTAAGCGTCCGACTTCAGCTCAGGTCATGATCTCAGAGCTCGTGAGTTCGAGCCCCGCGTCGGGCTCTGTGCTGCCAGCTCTACTTGGGATTCTGGGCCTCCCTCTCTCTCTGCCCCTCTCCCACTCGCACTGTTTCTCAAAAATAAACAAACATTTAAAAAAACGGTTTCTGGGGGCGCCTGGGTGGCGCAGTCGGTTAAGCGTCCGACTTCAGCCAGGTCACGATCTCCCGGTCCGTGAGTTCGAGCCCCGCGTCGGGCTCTGGGCTGATGGCTCAGAGCCTGGAGCCTGTTTCCGATTCTGTGTCTTCCTCTCTCTCTGCCCCTCCCCCGTTCATGCTCTGGCTCTCTCTGTCCCAAAAATAAATAAACGTTGAAAAAAAAAATTTTTTAAAAATGGTTTCTGGGTTGCAAAGGTGGATCACAGGTAAAGTTTTTAAAAGATGGTTAACACATGGAAATACAAAATCAACTGCAACAAAAAATGAGAGTGAAACTCGGGAGGGCGTTATTTGGGGGATTTGGAACATGGAATCCCTTGTAAAGCAATGGTTTCTTCCACGGGGCGGCAAACACCTCCAAGGAAGGTGAAATTGTCCATGGCTAAGCTCTTCCGACATCAGGCTCGTCCTATCCTATGTACCTGGGTGTGTGTTTTCTCTATCTTACTTTTTATTTAAAAAATTTTTTTTCAACGTTTATTTATTTTTGCGACAGAGAGAGACAGAGCATGAACGGGGGAGGGGCAGAGAGAGAGGGAGACACAGAATCAGAAACAGGCTCCAGGCTCTGAGCCATCAGCCCAGAGCCCGACGCGGGGCTCGAACTCACGGACCGCGAGATCGTGACCTGGCTGAAGTCGGACGCTTAACTGACTGCGCCACCCAGGCGCCCCTCTATCTTACTTTTTAAATGAATGGGTAATGGAATACGTCACCAAACACTTACTGGTGGCCTACTGCGTGAACGACTGGTACAAAATGGCCACCGGCACAGCCCCGAGAGGAAAGGCCTCACTCACGAAGGAGATAAATGAAGACAAGACAAGACGGATGAGTCACAGAGGACAAGCCAACAGCGGCTAACACAACTGCCTGCAGGCCAGGCATTGTTCTGAGGGTTTCATGGGAAGAACCCCCTTTGGTCCTCATAGGGAACCTCCAGCCTCAAGGCAGCTGCAGCCGTTCGACAGATGAGAAACCCGATGCTCAGAAAGAGCGAATGACATGCCCAAGGTCACACCGTCAGTGGTGGAGCAAGGATCTGGACCTAAGACTCTTCCCCAGGGCTCCTCCTCTCACTGCTCTGTCTCTGACCAAGAGCCACAGAGGGTGTTCATGCAGGAGGAGGTGAAAGTCCCTCTCCCAGATGCCCACCCAGGAACGGCTCACACTCATGTCTATGTCAGACACAAGGGCTCTGGTGAGTCCACGCCCAGCCTGAAACCCTGGGCTTGCCTTCGGGAGCCAGGAGCTAGATGAGGAGAGTCCACGGTATGCATTAGGGACAAAGAGATTCTGCAGTTCAGACTGGAGAATGTTAAAAAAAATTTTTTTTTTTTACGTTTATTTATCTTTGAGAGACACAGCACGAGCAGGGGAGGGGCAGAGAGAGAGGGAGACATAGAATCCGAAGCGGGCTCCAGACCTGGAGCCGTCAACGCAGAGCCCGACGCGAGGCTCAAACCCACAAACCGTGAGATCGTGACCTGAGCCGGCGTTGGACGTTTAACCCACTGAGCCACCCAGGTGCCCAGACTGGAGAATTTTTTAAGGCCCTTCTGGGAAACTGTACTGGCCTCAGAAAGATGGTGTGTGGGGGGGAGGGGGAGAGCTCAAGGGGAGGGTGCCAGCATGCGTGAGCAGAAGGTGCCGGGCACTGAGAGGGACGGACACCTCTCCCCTGCCCAGATGGGAGACTGAACAGGCTGTGCAGCCCCAGAGAGACCAGAAGAGGTTCTGATGCTGTCACTTCCCACCTCAAAGCGCTGGATCTTTTGCTCAGAAATCGAGAGAAAAAACGGACACAATTCCTGTCAAAGCTGACAACATGAAGTAGGGCACACGGAAGCATGTGCACGCACACACGTGTGCACAGTTGAAAGAGCACAGCTGTCTTGTTGCAGCAGCGACAGACTTGCCAGCCACTTACTTGGGGCCAGGCGCTGCCGCATTTCCCCTTCCTAATTATCCTGTGAAGTGGGAACTGTTCTCAGCCCCATCATACAGGTGAGAAAACCAAGGCTTACTGGGTTCAGTGGCTCTGTCAGGGTCACATGGTCATGATTTGAATCCAGGCAGCCTCTCTCTCTCAGGAACACACCGATGCACGGTATTTTAGAGCTGTGGCCACACACATAGGACACGGGCTCACCCAGAGAGACAGACGTGGCGCAGATGACAAGAGACGGCACAGATAGGCACGCGGAGGGCTGCAACAATGAACATACGCATCCCTGTCTCCACGCAAGGGTCGGCTCCTGGCACACCTCCAGGGGGCACCGTTCACACAGGATACAGAGCAGATACCGGCACCCAGCTTTCTGGAGGGGGAACTCGGCTTAGAAAATCGGTACTTAAAGTTCCCTTGGACAAACGGATGGCCTCGCTCGCTCCCCCCGCCACCTCTCCACGCCGCTGATGCCACTGGTCCTCACCGCGGCTGTGCAGAGCGGGGGTCTGGTGCCATGGAGGGAGGAAACCCAGGCCTAGGAATGAATGTGCCGCTTGTCGGCTCTGCTACCCGCGGCAGCACAACACGGCGCCCTGTTTCTCCTGGAATCGGAGCCCTGAGTCCGTTCCAGCCCTCGTTTTCACGTCTTTCTTCCCAACAGACACAAGGCCTGCTCAGTTCTAGAGAGTTGGTGTGGCTGCCAAAGAGCAGCGGAGGGGAGAAGGCCTTGAAAAGTCACTTTATGAAACATCCCGGCTCGCGGAGGCCAAGCCACGAGGCCCGAGCGGCTGACTTTCCATTCACCACACACCCCACCCAGAGACGAGGGGCTCAGTTACAGCCAGCCCTTGTTCTCACCCGCTGGGAGCCCCGGGGAGTCGGAATTCACGGGGATGGCATCAGAAAACCCTTGGCAGGAAACTCCGCTTCTGGCATCTTCCTCGGGGGCCACAGCTTGCTGTGGTCAGCCGAGACGGCGTGATGCAAGAACTGAGAGACGGCTGTCCACCGCGGGGCCTTCTTGAGCCCGGAGACCCAGGCTGAGACTGAGGCGGGCCAGCTCTCCGTTACGTGCAGTGCCTGAGACGGTCTCAATACTTCACCAATCCACGTATTCTCTACATTCAACAAAAGTGTCGTAGGCACCTACTGTGTGCCACGTGTTACTGTTTTAGGCACACACAGCGGCGAACAGAACAGTCTCCCCCCTCACGCAGCTTCTTCTCGAAACTGTCACGCTCTCCCCAGCCCTCCTCCAATTAACAGCTGTGTGACCTGGGGCACACCATGTCCCCTCTCCATGCATCAGGGAGGTCTCTCCTAGGGTTCTTGTGAACCAGCATCTGGGAGCCACCAAATTCCCCCTTGGGGCCTGAACTAGACCGGGTTGGTTTCCATCACTCGCAGCCAAGAGCTGTGCCCAGGAGATCAGGAAAGAGAGCGGAGAAGACAAAAAGCGGGTTTGAGAGAGCTGCGGGGAGCTGATGAGTCATTTGCGCATCTGGAAAGCAGACGGGAAGACACGTGGAGCGAAGGCGGCCTCAGGGAAGAGAGGCTGCGTTCGCTCCAACTTCCCCAACAGCCCTTGGACGCTCAGGGTCAAAAGAGATCACAAGACCCCTGGGACAAAGAGGGAGATGCTAAAAAGCCAAATGGTCAATGCAACAGTAATGCGTTCAGTGTTCATTAAAAAATTATTTGGTGTGCTTCGAACAGGCTAGGTACTGGGGCCCGGTGTGCAGATGCAACAGAAGATAAACCGAAGAGCAGGGAGTGTCTCTTCCTGCAAGGGTCATACAGTCTTTCACGAGTCACCCTCTTGCCTGGAACCTCGTGGCCTCACTCATTCATTCATTCATCCATTTTCTTGCCTGCTCACCAGCCGTGTGCAGGCCTCTGGCTAAAACCAGCACCGTACAGAGTCCACTGTGGCAGCCAGCCTTGCCAATCAGGCCGGTCTGCATTCGAAGCCAGGCCTCAGCTACCTGCTCTGTAAAATGGAAATAATGCAGATTTCTTTGTAAGGAAGGAACGGAATCAGGCTTTTTTAAAGCCCCTCCTGGGCCCAGTGATGCGCACTGGCTAAGAGCTCACTCAATGGTTCAGGTGAACATCCTGCAGCTTCTCAGGAAGTCTTCTGAGCCAGAACCTCCGGGACGTCACGGAGACCATCTCGGCTTCCTTGTGGCTCATGCTCACTCCTGAGTTTCGTACCTGGATGCTCACAGTTGCACACTCAGAATTTTCCTAACCAGGTACCTGATTTTCAGCCTCAAACTGGAAACATTCCCCTAGTTTATTCGAGACTCACTGGAGGGGACCACAATATCCTTGGTTGACACGTGGTTAGCTTCTAGAAGAGTAAGAAATGTTAAATTTAGGGAGGAAGGGACATCAGGAGGCCCTTGTGTGACATTTCGAGGCTTGTTCTGAGTTCAGAGGCCATATTTAGATAGTACTCAGGGCCCAGACTGAGTTCTAGAAACCGGGCCAAAGGATCCGCCCATAACGACACATATCAAAACTGGAGAAAGCCTCGGTCATGGGGAAAAAGGGTGAAAATTACAAAGCCCTTCTTCCGAACCAGCTTCTAAAAGTGAACAGAAAGAGCAGGAAGCTGCCCAAAGTGTGCCCCAACCTCCCTCTTCAGAGCCAGAAAGAGTAACAGGTCCATTTCCAACTTGCAATTTAATTCTATTTTGGAGTTTACTGGAAAGCAGAAAATAAGAAAGGGATCTGAAAGAGGCCAGCAGTTTGAAGGCAAGGACAAAACTGAAACACACACATTAGACCAAAGAATTCAAAGGGCCTGGCAGCCTGGGTCCCCCAGTATCTTCACGGCCCCTCAAGCCCCCTCATGCCTAAGCAAATTAGCAACGGTGTGTGTGCTCTTGACTTTGAGAATCACGGTTACCTTCCTACCTCCTCATGCAGGGAGTCAAGAAGGGATGGTCACACGTTGAGAAAGAATGCCCTCTGGAAGTACTCAATAGTTTCTGGCGCATTGATATCCGAAGGGCATGGGTAAGATAGGGTTTTAGCTGCAGACAAGACTCAAAAGGAACACTGAATACTACCAGGTGACCGACAGGGTCTCTGAGACAGCCAGAGTCAAGCTCAGGGGTTCCTCTGCTGTAGCAGACAATGACCCAACCACAATGGGAATGGCCAGCACAGACCCCCTTGCCTTTGCTGCTATTGGGTTTACACTACCCGTGTCGGGCACAGAACCGAAACCTTGACCTCTGCTGATGCCCAAAGCCAATACCTCAATGGCTCCCCTTCGGCCCAGCGTGCTTGGCTGCCTCCCTCATTTCACTTGCTTCTTCACGAAATCCAAAAATGCACATGAGAGAGGTGCATCAGAGGAGTCCTCAGTGAGCAGAGAAAGTGCCTGGACGTTCCTGGGCCACCAGGTACACTACACTTTGATGCTGTTGCCTGCCATCATTGTCACTGCATGAGATTTCTTGCATATTCCATAGAATGCTGTAAACACTGTAATGAAGAGGTTGGACTGCCCACTCAGCAGCAAAGAAACGGGGCCCCGGAACCTCACTGCCTGGGTCTGCACCCTGCAACTCAGCCCGTACGGCCTGGAGGTCTTGGGACAACTCAGTCATCTACACCGTAGAACATGAATCACAGTCGCGTGTGTTTCGCAGCCCATTTGTAGGGCTTATACAAGCTCATGCAGGCCAAGCATTCAACACAGCGCCTGTAACATACATTTGTACAAATTTTGTCAGTTGTAGTTGCTGCTGTTGATGTTGATAATAAAAAATAAAATAGTAACATGATAACCCCCTTCATGGTGCTCGTTTCCGGATAGAGTGCAACATTAAAGCCAAGAGCTATCTGCTTAATGCAATTTGCTTCCCAATTAATTAATTATATCCAAATTGAATTATATTGTCTCACTCTCCAAGGAACTGGTAGTTTCACCTTGGGCTGCTAAAAATGTCCTGCCACCAAAAATTGCTTATAAGGCATCCCTGTCACTTCACTCGACGAAAGTTAAGTTGATTATTTTTTGAAGAAGTCTTTTGGCCATCAGGCCTTGTGACACTGAATGGAGAAAAACCACTTCTAAGAGCGGCTGAAAACACTCCTTGGCTGGCTCTGAGTTTGGGGGTCACTGCTCAAGAGGGTGACTTTTCCGAGACCTCCCATCTCTGATAGCTCTGGGTCAGACAGCGGAACTATGAAACGTCCCGCTTCAGCTCTGTTCTGTGCAAATGACAAAATACTCACCTGGCTTCAAAAGAAGCCAAAAGGCTCTAGAAAAAAAACCTAGTGCTGGCCAAGGCCTCTGTCTGATGAACAGGAGGCCTATCTTACTGACTGTTAGGTACATGGGCGGTCCAGCTGTTAAATCATGACATCCCCTGCTGACTCTCAGCCGGGCTCCCAACAGTAGGTGGCAAGGCGGCTGAGGGAGAAAAGGATGTTTTCTTTCTACTGGCCCATTATTTTTCGAAAGCCCATTCAGATTTCTTGGTAGACAAAGCAGGGGGAAGGTGATCTTCCCGCCCTGTAAGAGATGATGTTTTTAATGGGCAGGCGCCCAGTTGCTCACCCCACACCAGCTTGGCTTGAAGGTTATGTGTGAACAGTGCATGCATGGTTGCTTCTTTGGGTCCCCAAATCTCTCCCCCTTCCAGTGTTATCCACAGACCCTGCAGCTGAAGATCTATATCCTGATGAGGCAGAGCTTACGTTCTCATGGCTACACTTCAGCCCAAGTCTAAGGCAATCATTCACACGAACAATATGTGAGCAGCATGGAGATGTAGAGGCGTGGACGGCAAAATGCATCCATGTGAGGTGGTCCGAGTACACACACATACCCCAAGGATTCCATGACTCCAGGCTTAACTCTGCTTGGACTCAAGCACATTGCCTCCCGTGTAGTTAGAGACCAGAATAAAACCCATGTAAACAGATTAAATGCCATGACAACCACATTCCAATCTTACAAATACCAAGGATTGGAGTGGGGGAAGGACTCACTTGGAGATTAGCATTTCTTGGGCAGAGCAGAGAAGGGAGAAGGCAGAGAGGCTCTCAGGAATCTAAGTAATCAAAGTTCTTTCCGACTCTGATGGAAATTCCTCTCATGTTTGGGTTCTCCCTGTCAACCACCATCCACCATCTTGGAAGGTGGCCCAACTGATGAAGCTCCAAAGGGATCTAATGACATTTGCTTTCCCAACCAAGGAACACCTTAACAGGGGGATCTCTCCAGCTGCACTCTCATTTTCCTGATGGTCCTACTGTTGGGAAAAAGGAAGAAGGGATATATAACCTCTCGAATCCTACACCTGATTTGCAATCCAGCCCATGTTCGCTATATCTGCATCTGTTCAGTAGCTCACTACAGTGACTAATATGGGCTGAGTGTGACTGGAAGGTGAATAGGGACAGGGATACTCCGCACTTTTTCCCTGAAACTCATTGTCACTCAAGCTTAGATACACCACGAGGAAAAGTACACCCCGAGAAATTCAACCTTGCAAGAGGCCAGACGTGAACCCCCAAAAGGAGGTGTCAGTCCCAGTTCTCCGCACAGAGGTGTTCACAGGTCCTTCAACGCTGGGAGAAAAATGCATTCCATGGTTGCTAAATCCGGTTTTCCCCTTTTCTAGCCCACACCAAGCATTCTCAAAACACCCTTCCAAACTCAGCTACAATGCCAGTTCTGTAGGAAGGCCCCCCTGGTGCCTCAGACTGGTTCAGGCCCCCCTTGCACACTCTCATTAACCTCAGTCTCCTCCACTAAATTAAAAACTCCAGGAGGCCAGAGGATGTGCCTACATGCTCACCATTATCCCCCCAAAGCCTAGCCCAGAGCCTGACACACCGTAGACGCTCACGGCATACAACCCACAGGGACTACACGGCAACAGTTGGCCTGTGTGTGCCCCTGACGCTCTACTCAGAAAAGAGGTGGCATTTCTGATGACAGGATACATCTATGTATCACCACTGCACACCCCTGTACTTTGGGGGCCCTGGGCTAGCTCCACACTCTCTCACAACTTCCCAGGAGACATTCTCAGTGTCCACACGTGAGCAAAGAGCGGGGCTGTTCTCACTGTGTTTTCTTAGATTCTGTCTTTGTCCAGCCGGCATCCATGCATCACAGGGAGGATTATATTAACCCTATATTTTCATATTTTCTGTATTCTTGATGCTCTGGCATTGGGGTTCCTCCCAGAGCTGGACAATTCTCCAGTTCTTACACACAGCAAAAGGTCAGCCAGGGGCACCCCTTTCATATACAAACCAACTGATTCCTAGTCTAAACCTGCCTCCCTCCCAACCACCACTTGATCCAGCACAAGCAGAAGCCACAAGAAGGCTTTACTGACTTACCCCTCATTTATCCTCACAACAGCCTCAAGTGGTAACAACTGAGGCTAAGAGGGATGAGGAACTGTGGCCTGCAGCATCCAACTAGAAAGCCTTATCTCCTACCACATTCCCCCTCACTCACTCAGCTCTAGGGACACCAGTCTTCTTGTGGCCCTGCCCCAGGACATTTGCACAGATTGTTTCTTGTGCCTGGATTACTCTCTCCTCCCTTCTTCACCTGGCTAACTGCACTCAACCTTCACATCCCACCTTATTCATCCCCCAAGAAGCCTTCTCTGGCCCTTCTCCAGACCAAACCACCCTATTAAAAGCTCTCTTATCATCAGACCTTCTTTTTCTCTGTCACTTGTAAAAGTTACATTTTCACAGAAGAGCCATTGTTGCTGGCTCCCCACTGTATGCATCTGTCTGCCAGATTCAAGATGCCCACAAAATCTTTGACGTTCCAGTCATGGAGAGGTGGGGTCTTCTTCCCCCTTAAAACCGGGCTAGCCTTAGTGACTTGTTTGACCAACAGAATGGGGCAGAAGGGGTGTTCTGGGAGCTCAGAGCCTAGGTGATAAGAAAGCTCCTGCTGGGACTCTTGGAACATTCACTCTTGGGAAGCGTCTTTTTGGAACCCGGCCATCATTCCGCGAGAAGCCCAAGTCACATGTGCTCTAGTCGACAGCTCCAGATGAGCTCCCAGCCAGCCGTCAGCACCAGCTGCCAGCTGCATGAATGAGACACGTTGAGCATCCAGCCCAGCCAAACCTTAAGATGACTGACTGCAGCCCCGGCCCTTATCTGACTGCAACACACACAAAAAAATCCAAGGGACAACCGTCCAGCTAAGCCCAGTCAGCCCACGAAACTTTAAGAGCTAATAAGTAACTGTTTAAGCCACTAAGTTTGTGAGCAATTTGTTCCACGGCAATAATAAGTAACTGTTTAAGCCACTAAGTTTGTGAGCAATTTGTTCCACGGCAATAGATAAGCAGGACGCCCTAGGATCCGCTACAATAAGTAGGTGTTCACGCCTTAGGGATACATACTTGAGCAGCAGCGACGACTAGATACTCAGTAAGTACATAACCGGTTGACTAAATGAAGAACGGAATGTGTCAACTAATGACAGAGGTGGGATTTGAACCAAATTACATAAATTCAAATCTCCCTTCCCTTTTCTTTTTAACCGTAACCTAATGTTCCCTTAAAAAGGAAAACATTAAAAAAAAAAAATAAGATAAAATAATAAAATAAAATGAAACAAATGAAAACAAAACAAAACATGATCTTCCTGCCTGTCATATTTGCTATAGGTTCTGAAGGAAAAGTGGAATTCTCAAACGGAGTCTTGTCGCGAGATGGCGAGATGGTAGCCTCTGTAGCTTTCTAGCCCCGGGGAGGTTCAGAGTGAAAAAGCCAGTTTGCTTCTGTGTTGTCAGGCCCTCACCATGGTATTGCACGGAGGCCAACAAACGTTTCCTGTAAAGGGTCACATAATAAATATGTTCAGCTTTGCAGGCCATGAGGTCTCTGTTCCAACTACTCACCTCTGCCTTAGGGTCAAAGCATGCACCATAGACAATATGGAAATGAATGGGTATGGCTGTGTTCCAATAAAACTTTATTTACACAAACACAAACAGAGGGCCAGATCTGCCCCTCCCTGGTACACTGCATATTCCAGCCGTCCTTAAATTTAGGAGTGATCATGTTGTTTGCAGACCCAATGAAACAGGCAATGCTTCCAAAGGAAATAACTTTCAGTACACTGAATAGTGCACTGAATAGTGCACTGCAGACAGCATTTTTCACTGTATGTTAGCATGGGCAGGCAGGTTCAGATGCAAAAGATATAAGAAGAAGATACAGTAAAAAAAAAAAATTAATATAGAAAAAAATATGATCCACCAACCTTTTCTCCCGTAAAGTAGGGGAGGGGAAGCCTGCTCCCTTTGATTTGAGTCTGAGATGCCTATCACCAGCTCCTAAGAGCAACGTTCAATTAGAGTGGTATTTGGAAACCATTGAGGCAGCTCTTGGCAAAGAGAAATGCCCCCTTGTAGGCCCTCAATGAACTATTTGTTAATAAATAACTGAATCTGTGTCTATTAGAATAAGAGGAAGCCACTAGTTTCTATTGGCCCATTCAATATTAGGGCTTAGTTACTGGGTGAAGTTTATTCAAAGCAGCAGAACATTGTAAGTAATGGCCTCCTTACTCACTTGTCTTTGTAGGATCAAGGCTTTAATTTCAGAAAGTACCACCTAGGTTAGCCGAAATTGAACTTAGGTATACATAAGGCAGTGCTCCAACCATAGCTTGTACCTAGATATCAGAGTTATACAGTTAACTTTTTTTAAACTTTGTGTTTTAAAATAATTACGGACTCCATACATTTAATTTTTAAATGGCTAATGTTAATTCTCTCAGACAACAGAAATTTGCCATGCTATTATTAGCAGTGACAGCTCAATGCATGAAGAATTTCCGAACTCACAGAGCACTTTTTAAAAACAGTGCGGTATCATTTTATTCTTAAACCAATTCCAGGATCAAATAGGTATAACCATTTTCATTCAATAGGCGAAGAAAGTGAGGTTCACAGTAAGTACCAGTGACCTGCCCATGGACACAGCTTATAAGGGGCAGAAATGAGGCTGTAAACCACACCTTCTAGTTTTAGGGCCCTTGCATGGGAACACCTCAAAAGAACAGGGTAACTCCTCTCCAGTTATAATTGATATGCAACATCTATTTCCACTGTGCTTTGCAAAGTTTAGCACTATCCAAAAAAAAATGTTAGCTTGGCTAATTATTCAGATTTTTTTTAGCGAGGGTCCAAAATGTTCAGTTGAGTGGGTGTGCGTGTTATGTGTTACACCATATTTTTATTTTTATTTATTTTTATTTTTTTAATTTTTTCCAACGTTTTTATTTATTTTGGGGACAGAGAGAGACAGAGCATGAACAGGGGAGGGGCAGAGAGAGAGGGAGACACAGAATCGGAAACAGGCTCCAGGCTCTGAGCCATCAGCCCAGAGCCTGACGCGGGGCTCGAACTCACGGACCGGGAGATCGTGACCTGGCTGAAGTCGGACGCTCAACCGACTGCGCCACCCAGGTGCCCCTGTTACACCATATTTTTAAAAGGAGGCGAATGTCCAATAGTGACCCAAGGGCTTGGCTTGGAAGCAAATTTCAATCAAAAACATCAATTTACTGCCTGAATTTGCCTCCGTTTCAATAACTGAATCTTTCTTGATTGACTCAATAAAACCCACTTCAGATTTAAACACCAGGGTGGGAGGTGAGCTGGTCCAAGCCAGATGGCCTTTTCTTTGGGATCTCACCAAACAGAAGCCAGCTGCTTTCCTGACCGTGCCCTGACACCACCATGGTCCCTCCCCCATACAATGTCCCTCCCCCAGGAGCTGTGCCCACCCTGGGGCTATTTTCACTTTGCGACTTGGTTTACCCTATTAGAGCAAGCTTGCTTGCTTGCTTGCTTGCTTGCTTGCTTGCTTGCTTTTAATTTATTTTTGAGACACACACACACACACACACACACACACACACACACACACACACAGAGTGTGAGCGGGGGAGGGGCACAGAGAGCGGGAGACACAGAATCCGAAGCAGGCTCCAGGCTCTGAACTGTCAGCACAGAGCCCGATGTGGGGCTCGAACCCATGAACGGTGAGATCATGACCTGAGCTGAAGTCAGACACTTAACTGACTGGGCCACCCAAGTGCCCCAGAGCAACCTTTCAGATCAAATATTAGGGTCCCATGAAGAGTCTGCAGTGAATTAAGAACTGCACATATATTTTTATCTTAAAACAATACACCTGTGCCTTGCCTCTCACTGTTCTTTAGATGGGAGGCAAAGGGAAGCTCAAACCAGAAAATTCCTTGTGGGGCTCCTGAAAAATCTGCCCATGAAGGTGAGCTCCTTCACCTAAATCTGCTCCACCCCCAGCCATGAAGGTGTGGCTGGCTGTATTCTCCAGAGAGCACTGCAACGACGTCACCCAACCCACATATTCTTCTGCATCGTGACTTTGCCACACACACCCCGTCCCCCTCATCCCAACGAGGGGTGGGGTCTCTTTTTCCAGCCCCTGGAATCTGGGCGGGCCCTGTGACCGCTTTGAGCAACGGCACACGGCAGGAGTGATGCCGTGCCAGTTCCAGTCGGAGCCCTCCACTTCCTGGCAGCCTCCACTTCCTGCCTCCTGCAGGCCAGCTGCCACACTGGAAGTGTTGCTGCCCTGAGACCACCCTGCCATGAGAAAATCAAGTCACAGCCAAAGGCTCTGAAGACAAGATGCCACATGGAGAGAGAAGGAGCTCAGGAAGGAACAAGAGGGCAAACATATGGATGAAGAAATCATTCTAGAAACGGATCGCCCAGCCCCAGCTGCTGCGCACGGAGCAGAAACAAACCGCCCGGCAGAGCTCTTCCTGAAATCCTGACCCTGACAAAACCAGCAACCAAATAAAATGGCGGTTTCAAGCCATCAGGTTTTGAGACAGTTTGTTTTACAATAATAAAGAACTGATACGTGTATTTTTTGTTTTTATTGAAACATAAGGTAGCTGTCATTTGAGGCCCTGTCGATGGCTCCATGGTCTGTGGACTGCAAAGTAGGCGCCCAATCCAGCCGGTGGCCCTCACGTCTTGCCCGGGTAGGCCGGCACTTCCCCACAGGGATGCTCTCTCTAGTCTTCCTCTGAGGGGGGCGGGGGGGGGGGGACTTTATCATACCCACAAGGTTCCATATAGACTAGCAGTGACCCCAAGCTCAGTCACCCAGATGTGAGACCTCAATGCTGGAAAGCGAAGACTTTCAAGGAAAAATGGGATCGCCACAGCCAGCCACAGTCCCCTTCCCTGCTGGTGATCTCGCTGGGCTTCCCAGGTCTTCCTGGTCCCCCCTTCTTCCGTCCCCAAGCTCCACCCCACAACTGCAGGCTGACGTCCTCCTGCCCATCGGGGCTGCTTACTCAGGGGTGGTGCCTGTTGACGGACACCCCACAGAACCGCCCACCTCAGGACAGAAGGCCATCACTGAGGTAGCTCAAGGGCAGCGGAGTCTGCTCGCTGTGGCCTTTCCCCAGTGGCTGGCAGCTGGACTAATTCAGAACCCATTACGATGATTTTTTCCTCCAAGGCCCTTCCATAAGGACTGAATACTAATGAATCTCCACTACAGAAAAGGGGTCTCCTGCTGCCCTGGCTGCTGGGCAGTGGGGACAGTCACTTGCCTGGGCTTTCGTGTGGGAGTCCACACTGATTACGGCTATTTCACGGAATGACGAAGGGCTCTCTGTGCCATGAGGCAGAGCCCCAGGAACAATCCTCACAGTGTGAGCGAGTCTGACGCCCACATCCACGGGACTCTACATGTCGGTGGCTGAAGCTGTCTTTGCCTCCCGAGAAGGGGCAGGAAGTCTGACTGGCCTCAGTCTTACCATTTATGCCTGTCCCGAGAACCTTTAAATCTGTCCGCCCAATCCAGGGCATGTCTGGACATCATTCTCCCTTTCTGTCCTCTGAGAAGTGGGTGCAGATCACTTGGGACTTTAGAGCCAGAAAGATCTGTGTTCAAATCCACACTCTGCTGGTTCTTAGCCGCGTGACTTTGGGTGAGATGCTAAATTTCTCTGGGTCTCTGTTTCCTTGCCTACAAAACAGAGGCAACAACACCTTCTAGCAAACCCACAAGTACTGAAGAGGATAAGGCCGAAGGCACTAGAAACAACAGCACCCAGGTTCTCCCGTGTGGCTCATGAATAAACCTTTCTGAAAAAACTTTAACGGTTATTTATTTTTTTATTTTTATTTTTTTTAATGTTTATTTTTGAAACAATGCGAGAGACAGAGTGCAAGCAGCGGAGGGGCAGACAGAGGGAGACACAGAATCTGAAGCGGGCTCCAGGCTCTGAGCTGTCAGCCCAGAGACCGACGCGGGGCTCAAACTCACGAACTGCGAGATCGTGACCTGAGCCAAAGCTGGACGCTCAACCAACTGAGCCACTCAGGCGCCCCTAACAGTAATTTATTTACTTTGATATATTTAAGAAGAAAATGGGTTTCATTCATACTATGACATTATGGATAGCAGAGCTTAAGGCTGAGCCCGAGTAAATAGTGAGCACATTTAAAGAAAAATGTTGGGGCGCCTGGGTGGCTCAGTCGGTTGAGTGTCTGACTTCGGCTCAGGTCATGATCTCCCAGCTCGTGAGCTCGAGTCCCGCATTGAGCTTTCTGCTGTCATTATGAAGTCTGCTTTGGATTGATCCTCTGTCTACCTCTCTCTCTGCACCTCCCCCACTCACATGCTCTCTCTCAAAAATAAAAATAAACATTAAAAAACATAAAGAATACTAAGTAACTATTGGCAGGAAGAGTGTAACGTGGATGTTACAGAATCCGCCATGTGCACACGTAGTATGTGTGCACCCCATCAGCACCCCAGGGCCTGTTAGGTGCTGATGAAGGTCTGCTTCCTTCTGCTGTGGCTCGCCTGTCACAGCAGCCCCAAGGCTTGTGACAGCATCAGCCTCTACCCTTGAACTTGGCTCTGGCCTCATTAGGGCTTGGCCAAGGCTTAGAAGTTGGAGGCAGAGTCCCCGAAGTCTCAGGCATTCTTCCCCTCTCCAGAGTGACGACCAAGAACAGTCTTTGGCTTTGCAAATCACAAATTCCCTTTAAGCGCCTCGTCAACGGCAGGGCTGGCCCACCTCAATAAAATTTTATTCGGGGCTTGCAATTCCCCACTCTTCCATGCCATCTGCTGCCCTTTCTCTGTGTGCTTAACTCCCTGCTGACAAGCGATGGGTTTTAGGTGTACGCACAAGGGCAGGGTGACAGCCAGGGAAGGCCACTCATGAGCATCGTCTGTATATTTTGGGAGCCAAGACCTACCAATTACATAGGATGTCGGGTAGCTCGCCTGCAAATGTCGGCCAACTCTAGATTACTGGGGCCAGGTCAACTGAGAAGCCAGATCCATGGACTACGAATTTTTAAGCTTCTGGAGCAACAGAACCTCTGAGTTCACAGAAACCAAAGCCCACATTTAAATGCAGGGCCCAATTGCATATTTCAGAGAAAGACCTTTGTCAATTGTTCACAAGAACTCCTCCAACCGGACTCTCAACTTACACCTGTTGCTGTTCATCTGACCTTCAGTGACGTCTGGACTGGTTTTACTCAGCAGCCCCGAATGGCTTTTCCTTCCCGCGGCACACAGCCACACGGGTGCCTGCCACCACGCCGTTGCCCAGGCTGTTCCCTGTGCACGAACGCTCTTCCAGGCTGCCTCTCTACCCAGAGAGCCTGAATGTCCCCTTCATGCTTGGCTCAGACACTGCTTGCTCCAAGAAGCCACCGCTGACCACCTAAGAGTTAATACCCCACTATTGAGAGCCACTTATCCATCCCATCTGGCCCATCTCACGTCGAACCATAACCTGCTCCCATGAGCATCTACGTATTTGTCCGTGAGCTCCGTTTCCAATGTTCCATATGAGGCCACGGGCAGAGTAAGTGAGCCATACATGTCTGGAGAATAAATGAACACAGGAATCCCATAGTGACAGTATCCATCCATTGAACAAACATTTGCTGAGTGCGCACTGTGTGCGAGGCACTAAAGATACCAACTAAACAGGAAGGAAGGGTACATTCCTGCCTTCGTTGGGTTTACATTGTAGATACAAAGAGACAAAATTATACACAAATAAACAAGATGATTTCAGATAGTGATAAATGTTATGACAAAAATTCTTAAAAAGGTAGTAGAGTAGAGCAGGGATCAGCCAACTACAGCCTGTGTGGGTCAAATCCAGCTGGCCATCTGTTTTTGTAAGTAGAGTGTTAACAAAATAATACCCCCATTTATTTACATGTTGCCTGTGAAAGCTTTTGCACAACAATGACAGAGTTGAGTAGTTGCCACAGAGACCATATGGTCCTCAAGCCTAAGATACTTACTATCTGGTCTTTGACAGAAAAAGATTTGCATAGAAAGAGATGCGGGGAGAGGGAGACTTTAGTAGGTGAACAGGAAAGCCCCCCTGAGAAGACAGATGTTAGAATGAAGACCAGAATGAGAAGAAGGCATCCGCCAAGCAAATACCGGGGCAGGAGGGAGTCCGAGGCAGCAAGAACAGCAAGTGCAAAGGCCCTGAGGTAAGACTGGGCTTGGTGTATTCTAGAGACAGAAGGCTAGTGAGGCACCATCAGCTATCGACCGGTACAAGACAACCCCACGGTAGGCAGGGGTGATGAGAAACCCCACACGCTGGGGTAAGGGCTTTTTGCTAAGACTTGTGAACAATTCTGAAAGTCAGCGAGAGTGTCTGGGGTTTTGGCAACAAGTGACAAGACGGTGACTATGAAAGAGGAGGGGACAGCACCATCACGGTGGACGATGGAACCCAAAATGCTGACAAGTTGGCTCACGGCTTCTTTCCCACTGAGAACAAAGTCTGCTTGTCAGGGTAACCAGTTCCGTGTCAACCCCCCGCCCCCCAACATTCAGGGCTGTTCCAACTGCTTAGGCAAGATGTTTCCAGAATAGTGGAACCAGTGGGCCAAACAAGCATCTCACCCACACTGCTATTTTTATTTAAAAGACTCACGGTTTCTTTTCTTAATTTGTGTTGTGAGAGTGAACTTTTAGTTCACTCTAAAACCACAGGTTTTATATAGCAGTTATATGTATTTCCCTTAAATACAACAAATACACTTAAAAAAAATGTTTGCCTGTGTACCACCTGCCTCCCAGTTACACTTTGGGAACCCACGGCTTAGGCATAGACCTTCCAGAACTTCACTGATGCTCCAGCTCCCCACATCACAACATAGGGCGGTGGTTTCAGAGGGGACCGTGCAATCACGGGGCAGTGCAGGGGACACGGCCCAAGTCCTGGAGTCGCACACAGCTCAAACACGACCCTACCCCTTACCAGCCGTATGCTCTTGGCCAGGTCAAACCTTGAGAGCCTCAGACTTCTCATCTGTAAAATGGAGCCGGGCCACACAGTTGTTGTAGGAATTAGGAGATGTGCACGGTGTGGCCTAAAACCTGACACCTAGTAGATGCTCTCAATAAATGACCGCAGCTATGACAACAGATACAGAATTATTTATGGTTACAATTGTGATCATCCAACGGCCTTTCTGTTCTCGCAAAGTGCGAACAACCCCTCTGGTCACCGATGTGTCTGAGCTTCTGAGACATCTGCGGCCCCCTGCCTGCCCACCGCCCATTTGCTGTAGACAGAGTGGTAGTTTGGGGGACCTGTAGACAGAGCAGTAGTTTTCCACTGGGTTTGCCAAAGTAGGTCTCCTTTTTCTTGCTTTCCTTTTATTTTTTGTTTCCAAAAGACTCCTGATTAACAATCGTTCAGAGGGGAGGAGGGAAGAAATTACTGCAATGTTCCTTGTTCTGGTCCCTGCTGGGTTGGGAGGCTGCTATTTCAGACTCAATCAGCTACCTGCAGGGTCACTGGATGAAATTCCTCCCCACAGGGATCAGGAGGAAGGGGCCCCATTGGGACACTTCCACTGGTGACCCGTGGCCTGAAAACCCCAACCGCTCAGAAGTCCCCAGGGACCTCAACCTCAGCCAGGACGGGAGCCCAATTTCTTTAAGAAACCCCCTCGTAGAAAAGCGGGGTCTCACACTGGCTCTGCAGGAAAAAGTGCTGCCTCCGTCCTTACAAAGCAATTACATTCAAGTTGTGAGCATCAAACACGTCCTTAACTGGAGGTAATTCGAACTTCGCTTTGAACCCCCCCTGCAGGAGCAGGCTTACGGTCTCTACTGCTTAATTCAGAAAATCACTGAAACTGGTCTTTCTTCCCTCGGCACAAAGCAAGGGCAGAGGAAGCTAGCTCGTCGGCAATGCAGCCGCTGGGTCAGGAGAGCTCAGCCGCTGGCGGACAGGACGCCGCACACGCTGCTCTCGTCCTCCATGCAAGGCTTGTCGCGTGGGTCCTCTGAGCCTGTCGCTGGCTTCCAGGGCCAGGCCACTTCGGTGCAAAACAAAGATGGGGGTGCCTGGTTTAAAAGCGGTGAGGAATTTCAAGACAGTGATGGCAGAGCATGAAAGCCAATCCTGCCAGCTTCCTCCCTTTCTGGGGTGCCTCCCGTGACCACTTTCCCTAGGTTCTCCCAGCGGGACCAGGTCCTGGGATTTCACAAAGGGTTGGTTTTTTTTTTCTTCTTCTTCTAACTTGTGAGTGTCTACGCAAAGTCCTTACAAAGGAATAATATGGCCTTCCAGTTTCACCGACAGTGAATCCTCTTGCTTACAAAGAACAGGATGACACGAAACAGAGCTCACCCAGAACAATCTTCATACCAGCACGATGGTATCTGAGAAATCAGGGAGCCTCAGAGCTTTCCAGCCCGTGGACCAGAAACCCAAAGCCTAAGTTTGTTCTGGTTTCTGTCACTTCATCCTACCAAGGCAGGATGCAAAGACAGGGGCGCCTATATAGGGGCGCCTGGGTGGCTCAGTCGGTTAAGCATCCGACTTCGGCTCAGGTCATGATCTCACTGTCCGTGAGTTCAAGCCCCACGTTGGGCTCTGTGCTGACAGCTCAGAGCCTGGAGCCCGTTTCCGATTCTGTGTCTCCCTCTCTCTCTGCCCCTCCCCTGTTCATGCTCTGTCTCTCTCTGTCTCAAAAGTAAATAAACGTTAAAAAAAATAAAAAAAAAGAAGTATATAATACTGTACTGTATATTTGGAAGTTGCTAAGAGAGTAGACCTTAAAAGTTCTCAGAACAACTTCTTTCTTTTTTTTTTTTTTTTATAACGATGTGTAGTGATAGATGTAATCAGATTTACTGGGAACACTCTGCAGTCTATAAACATATTGAATCATTACGCTGTATGACTGTAAGTAATATAATGCTTTGTGTCAATTACATCTCAATTAAAAAAAAGATGTAGAATGGCCCAAAGTGTATAAATAAGGTAAAATGAAAAAAGGGCAATAAGAAAAAGCTGGCAAAACTTTAAAAAATACAAATAATAAGTAAATAATAATGCCAGTAATTAATAAATATAATAAGTAAATAAAAATAAAGTAAAATTAAAGCCTTCTGCAGAGCAGGGGTCAGCAAACTTTTTTCTGTAAAGGCCCAGGAAGTAAACATTTTC
>NW_024412453.1:5869556-5873399 GCF_014898765.1 Herpailurus yagouaroundi
TGCAGCTGGCCAGATTCAGTCCAAGGGCCTTATTTTGGCTGACTCCAAACTCAGGGCAGCACTTTTCTCCCTCCCTCTCTCTTTTTTAGTTTATTTATTTATTTTTTCAACATTTATTTATTTTTGGGACAGAGAGAGACAGAGCATGAACGGGGGGAGGGGCAGAGAGAGAGGGAGACACAGAATCGGAAACAGGCTCCAGGCTCTGAGCCATCAGCCCAGAGCCCGACGCGGGGCTCGAACTCCCGGACCGCGAGATCGTGACCTGGCTGAAGTCGGACGCTTAACCGACTGCGCCACCCAGGCGCCCCACCCTCTCTCTTTTTTAAAGTTTGCTTGTTTTGTGTGAGAGAGAGAGAGGGCCTGTGCATGCACATGAGCAGGGGAGGGGCAGAGAGAGAGAGGGAGAGAGAGAATCCCAAGCAGGCTCCACCAACGGCAGCACGGAGCCCGACATGGGGCTCCATCCCACGACCTTGGGATCACGACCTGAGCCAAAACCAAGAGTTGGGTGCCTCACTTACGGAGCCACCCAGGTGCCCCGTGGCAGTGCATCTGAAACTTCGGTGCACATATACGTCACCCGGCAATCTTGTTAAAATGAAATTCTGACTCTAGAAGTTTGGGATGAGGTCTGAGACTCCCTCCACATTTCCAACATGCTCCCAGGGGATACTGAGGCTGCTGACCCGAGGACCACACTTTGAGTAGCAAGGAGAGAGTACCCAAAAGAGAAAAGAAGGAGCACTTACCAAAGAACCCAAATTTTGAGAAGTGCTTAGCAGAACGCGGTACAGAAAAGCAATTCATTTTCTCGTGACCAAGGAACAGAGTTCTGCGATTTAAGTCCACCTTCAAGAGGAGAATACCATGTCATTGGAGATCAAGGATGGAGTGAACAATCATTATCAGAAAGCAGAATGCTACACAGTTTTTAAGCACCGCAGTGCATTTTCTGGCAGCAGTTAACAGCGACATATACCAATCAATGCAGGTAAATGAATCCATTCGAAGGCAGGCCACGGATGGTAAATCACATTGTCCACTAAAGTTGCTAAACTAGCAACAGCGCGACACAGAACATTTTTTTTTTTTTTTTTTTTTTTTTAATAAAAGCGAATCCTCTCTGGAATGAGATGGACTGCAGGGGAGCGTGGCCAGCAAGGCTGGAGTGGGGGAGGGGAGAGGGGGCAAGTGACAGAGCTTCTGGGCCGGGAGCTCTGCCCCATGCTGAGGAAGCTTATGTGGAAACTGGGATCAAGGCTCTTCTAGAATGTTGTCAAGATCCCAGTGAGGGCCAGGTTCCCACAGGCAGGTAGCAATTTTCGGATTTTTACATGCGGTGGTTTCTGACCCATGTCACCATCCAGCTCAGAGCAAGACCGAGAATGAACAGACCCACTCATTCACTGCTGGTAGGAGTGCGGAAACAACGAAGTCTCTGTGGAGAACAATCTGGCAACTTTCTTAAACAGCTAAATACGAATTTACCATATGACCCAGAAATCCCACTCCTGGGACGACACCCAAGAAAAATGCAAACATACGTCCACGCGCAGACTTGTACGTGAATGCTTACGGCGGCGTTATTCACAAGAGTCAGAAGGGGAAACCGCTCAAGTGTCCGTTAGCCGATGCATGAATGAGCTACGGTATATCCATGCCGCGGAATATTATTTAGCAGGACGCCACAGTATGTACAGACCTCCAGGACAGTATGCTAAGCGGAAGAAGCCAGATACTAAAGAGCTCAGACCGCAGGAGTCCATTTCTACAACATGTCCGCAATCCGTAAACCTATTGCCCCTACAGGAGCGGGAAGTAGATGACCAGTTAGCTGCCTGGGAGTGACGCGAGTGTGCATGAGGAATCTAACGAGTGTGATAAAAATGTTTTAAAACTAGATTATGGTGATGGTTGCACAGCTTGGCGAATTTACTAAAAAAAAATCACTGGACAGTACCCTTAAAACGTGTGACTTCTAGGGCATATAAATCATACCTCAATAAAGTTTTTTAAGAATTAAAGGTTTCCATTATGTCCTTTTCTGTTTCACATTTCGCCTCCCTGGTTCTTAAAATACTCAGGAATCCCATAAACTGCAACAGACCCAAAGACCTGTTGTTTATTCCAGATGAGGCTTCAGCAAGGCCTCCGGCCCAGACAAATACCCCAGAGATTGGCACATCAGCTGACTCGTCAGAGGGCGAAAATAAACACGCAGGAGCCGGGGCCTTGATATTTTTACAGCAAGAGCCGAATTCATCCGTGGTCAGAGCATCATCTGGGCACGGCAGGGCAACACCTGTGAAGACGCCCCTTAAGATCCACAGCCATGACCTCCAACCCAACCCAGCGACCGGACCTGCAGAGGCCTCGGCCCCAGGGGAGTCAGGAGTGAGGCCAGTTATGGCAACAGCCTCGTCCATTGGCTAGCAGTACTGCAGAAAAGGCAGGAAAATCTACCACGCTGAGAGCCAAATTCGCCACTCCCCCCAATACACCAACACCCACAAACTCACACCTTCATCCGAGATGACATGGTTCTTTTTTGACACGTGCTGTCATCCTGAAAGTGACTCTGTGGGATCCGTTCTGATGTCAGGAGCAACTCTCGTGTTCTCAGAAGAAAACGAAAACTCCGACTCACGGTACAGCTTTGGCTTTCCTCCCAATGGTACGGGAAAAATCTCCCGAAATCAGGCACTATCGTGACACCTCTTCCTTTGGATAAACAGGACAATCCAAGTCACTTGCAGGAGAGGATACAGTCCCAGCTGATTATGCAAATCATAAAGAATAAGAGGGCGGGTCAGGGGGAGCTGTCTAGAAGGATCCTGTCGGTCCCTGCCACAGCTTGCTCCCCTAATTCACTTCATCGCCCATGAACATGCTTGGTGGCAGCAGCTGGCACCAAGTCAAAGCCAGAACTTGGGGCTCGGACGTGGGACTCGAGCTGAGCCACGTGAGAGTCTGGCCGTGACCTTGGTCTCCTGGATGCGACACACAGGTAGCTGAGCCTACCAGGTGCAGAAGAAACCCTTCTGGGGAGGTTTTAGGACTGAAAGAACGGAATTTGGGCCCCCCGCTAGTGATTTAGTACCATTCCCTTTGTAGCCCAGAAGGTATTTGGATAAGGAACACTAGCTTCACAGCCAGAGGACTGATAATCTCTTTCTCCCTTTTCACTGAAAAAGAAAATATCTAAGATACTGGAGAATACAGTAAAATCCTTAACTCCATTTTTTCTTTCTTCCTTCCTTTCTTTCCTTTTTTTTTCCCCCCTCTTCTTTCCTAGTGGCAAGGCTGGATAAGCTTATCAAGTGCAGGCAAACTACATCTTAGCTCTGATCCTTTTGAGAAATCCATTTGGCGCCTTTAACATTTCATTTGGCAGATTGAATTTCGGACATGTATTTATGGGGCTGGGTTTGCCCTTAACGGAGTATTGCATAAATCCCATTACAGTATCCACTTTAGCGTGTTTGGGGTTTTCTAAGCCAGGGCTTTATTTAAGTGGACAGCCCCAGAATGACCTGTTCTGGCTTAGAAACTCTCTCCTCTCCCCGTGGAACCAAACCTTTACAGATTGCCTCCATCATTATCAATGTCAAGTGATGTTTTAGGAAAAGTCCTTCTGGCAAGCCCAGAACGAGGCTTCAGAGAGATCGGTGACAGCGTGTCATTATCCTCCAGTGAGCTATGGGGTTCCCCTCCAGGAATCACCTCACCCCTCACTCCTCTTTTTTTTTCTGGCAATAGCCAGGGAAGCTTTGTTAGCAATACAATACTTTTCTGCATTTCTTAAGTTTCTAACCAGGAAAGTCTACATACTTTCTGGGG
>NW_024412453.1:5873799-5897478 GCF_014898765.1 Herpailurus yagouaroundi
TAGGAATCCTAAGTAAGTCTGCTCCCCTCTTTGCCATCAGGTTAACCACTGAACAAAACAAAATGCGCCAACTCTGACGTGCGTGTGGTCAGGGGCACGAAAGGAGGGACGTGGGAAGGCGGTGCCTTGCACGTAGGGGCTCAGGGGTGCTCAGTCTTGGTTACTGGTCCCTCGGCCTCTCCTGGTGGGGCAGGACGGGCCACTGACGCTGGAGGCAGCAAGGTGCGGACGCCTGTCAGATGCCTTGTGCAGGAGCAGTGCTGGGGGCCAGGACGGCCACGGCACACGGGCGAGGCGGGGGGCTGCCGCAGGCTGACGCGGCAGGAGGGCAGGAGGTTCGGGACAGTTTCCATCCTCCAAGAACCTGTCCTGGAAGCGTACACAGAGCTCTCCAGTCGCTGACTTTTCACCCAACCGGCTCAAGAGCAGAAACACAAGGAAGGTGGCTGGTAGTGAGTCACCCCCAGAAACCCAGGTGAAGTTGAAGGGGTGTCACCTGACCTTCCGGGGCCCTCTCCTTCCCGAGCGCCCCTGGAACTTGGCAATTCGGGGTCAAGTCACTTTGTTCTGTCACACAAGCAGGTTTTTTTTTAAAACAGGAGACAGCTGCTGCGGTATACAAAGAAGTGCACACGGCGAGAGGTTCTGGGGGCTATTTCAGGCTCCAGATCGGTCTGGAGGCGGCAGCGGCTTCGGTTACATCTAAGTTTGGCCTCCGGGCTTGCAGAGGTAAACTGTTGATGAGAAAAAAAATCTGGGGAGGCTTCACTGATTCATTCAGCCAAGATTTACAAAGTCTGTGCTACGTGCCGAGCTCCACGCTAGGTGCTGGCATCCACGGGTGAGCTGCACAGGGCAGGCCTTGCCCGCAGATGATAGTCTGGGATGGATACAGAGAGCAAGTGGGGGGCCAGGGGAGAAGATGGGGGTCCAACGCCCAATGGCATAGTTGAGAAAGCATGGCCCCTGGTGTACAAAGAGAACCCGGAGTTCCAAAACCCCAGGGCCCTCTCTCCAGGGCTTAATCTTCTAAAGATTCTCTCATTGGCTTTATTTTCTTCCTGTCCCGTGTGCCTGTGAGCATCTGGGGACAGAAGCCGTGCACAACGATTACACGATTTTTATGTACCACAGGAGGCATGAAATATGCATGACCCCATGTACTTCCAATTAAAGGTGGGCAGGTATTATCGTCCCCCTTGTAGAAAGGACAGAGAGGCTCCGAGAGGCAAAGGGACTTGCCCAGGGTCATACCCACAGGAAGAAGGGGCGGGAATGAACCGAGGCTATTTGGCTCCAGGGTCCACACTAGCAACCAAGACGCCACCCGTGCCTTTCAAGGAAGCTTGCCGTGGCTCTGATGTTGACACCACCGGCCTTTAAAAATGGCGGCTGGCGCACAGTAGGGGATCAATCAGTGTCTGCGAAATTGAATTTGATCATCTTATTTAAAGCTACCGCAATCACACGCAGCTTTTAAGCTCTGGGCTGGGAACAAGGTCATTCTATAAAAATGGAAAGCAGAAATTTACCCTGAGGAATTTCTTAGGACTTAGAGGTAGGAAACGAGAAAGGATTCTATGCAAATGACCACGGGACCAAGACATGGCCTTGATACATGATGATTACAGGAGATGCACTGAAGAATTATGTAACAGCTCGGAAACACAGGTTCAGCTTCCGCTGGCACGCTACCTTTTGTAAAATTTCTAAGTTCATGATATAGAAGGGTAGGGTTTTACATAACTGCTTGGGTCACACAGGGAAACGTGCTCCTCACAGAGAACAGTCTGGAAGACCATCTATCCGAGGTGACTGCTAATAACACGGCAATAATAGTAACTGACTTCTTGTGTACTTTCTGGGTGCCAGGCCCATGCTTAATGGTATTCCTGTGCTATCTCATTGAATCCTCACAAGACCCTTCTGCGGCAAGCCAATACCCTGGGTTCTAAATTTTGCAGAGAGGAAAATGCAGCAAAGCCAGACTCTGAATGCGGGCACGTAACTGAGAGCCCCTAGTCCTTCCATCTTATTTGTTAGACTTTGCTGCACAGAACACTGAAGATTATGTGAAGGGGAAAAAAAAAATGCTTGCCCAAATCCTGACATCTCAGATAGGAAGGCAAGAAGCGCGGGACCATCTGGGCCCACGTCGGGTACATGCTGCTTCCTTCCCACTTTAATGGCATTCCCTTGGGCGAAACTCCCGCATGTGGCCACAGAGATGCGATTTTCAAACTCAGCGTCCTCTGCCTCCAATCATATTTGGCTCTGGCTGAAATAAAAAAGGCATCTGGGGACAAGTGATCTTTATCTGTACCAAATGTTTGTTGGGGCCACTCCAGGAAATGGTCTCACATTAAGCCTATGCACACAATGTTTCCCCACAACTGCTTGGCATGTGCTTGTGTCCAGACTGCAACACTAGGAATTAAATCTTTCTCGGAGCGACACGTGGGACAAAATCACCAGGTCTGATGAGACTGACAACGTACTTTTCGTGGAACAGTTATTTAGATAGAGAGGAGAGGGAGAAAGGAATCAGATCCTCCCTTTAAAGTATCTCTCTCCATGCACGACTTAGAGAAAATTGTTCTTGGGAGTGGGGGGAACCTTTTAGAATGTGCAGGAACATAAATCTGGCCAGGTTTTACCACAGTGAAATTCACCATCCTGGACTCCAGCATCACTTCCCTGGGGCCAAATACCACTTTAAAGTCATCACAGCAAGGAGGCTGGATACTGGTTGCTGGTTGGGCAAATCCTTGCCCCTTGAAGGTGAGCGAGACTTAGTGAGTCCCATCTAACAAAGAGAATGCAGCAGGAGTGATGGTATTTCACGTTCAGGGTTTGGTTATGAAAAGACTACAGCTCCCATCTGAAGTGCTTCCTTTCCCAAGCTCTCTATTCTTCTGATCACTGGCTCTGGGGGAATCCACCTGCCATGCTGTGAGCTGCCCTACAGTGATGAACTAACAGAGACCTCCAGCTAACTGCCAGCAAGGAACTGAGGCCCTCAGTGTGATGGCCTGTGAGAAACTGAGGCTTGCTAACAACCACGTGAGTGGGCTTAGAAGCAGATCTTGCCCTGGTCGAGCCTTCAGATGAGACTGAGCTGGTAAGTTTTATCTTTCCTGATTAAAGTAACACATGTTCATGGAGAAAAGTTTAGAAAATCAAGTTCAAGAGGGGCCTTGAACCAGAACGCTCAGCTAAGCTTTTCCTAGGTCCTTAACCCATAGAAACTGTGAGAGAACTATCTATTATTTCAAGCCACCAAGTTCTGTCATTTGTTATGAAGCAATAGGCAGTTAATACAGACCCACCTACAATCAGTCTGAACAATGTTAAAAACAAACATCCCATGTTGTGGGAAACACGAGCCTAAAAGTATGGAGGGTAAGTTTCTTTGTACTTCATTAAGACCAAGACAAGTGAGAAGACAAGTGGAAATTCTAGAGCCAAAGCTAGGTCAACAATCTGAAGGCACTGGATGACCCTGAGCTTAACTTTGCGAAGACGGAAATAAACAGACACTGTTACCGGGCCAGCTAATACAAAGAGGCAAAGAACAAAAACCTTACTGAGAACAATTTTCTTTAAATTTTTTTTTCAACGTTTATTTATTTTTGGGACAGAGAGAGACAGAGCATGAACGGGCGAGGGGCAGAGAGAGAGGGAGACACAGAATCGGAAACAGGCTCCAGGCTCTGAGCCATCAGCCCAGAGCCCGACGCGGGGCTCGAACTCCCGGACCACGAGATCGTGACCTGGCTGAAGTCGGACGCTTAACTGACTGCGCCACCCAGGCACCCCTACTGAGAACAATTTTCAACAGGGAAACACAAACAGCCATCAAATGTCTATTTTATCACCTTGTGGACATGTGCTCACTCACACAAGTCAGCAATAAATTGTAAATATCTGAAAGACTGTCTCGGCGAGGATGCACATCCACTTCGAGGTGTCGGCACAACAGTATTCTGTGTCGGCTCCTCCCCATTCTTTGATCTTAATTCTGTGGACAAGGAGCCAGATGACAGGCCGCAGAGACGCGGGACCTGCGTTCCAGTCCCACCTCTGCCCCTCGCTAGCGCTGTGAGCTTAGGGAAGCACAGACAGAACCTGATCTCCTCATCTGCAGATCCTGGATGAGAAGATCCACCTCATTGTGTAAATGGAAGGGTTCCAGGCATCTATGTTCGAAACTGCTTAGCACGGTCCGTGGCACACGGCTGCCCAATAAAATACACACTTTCTTGTATCACCTGCTTGGCACTCTGCCTTGATCTGTGAGAAGCCAGGCTGGACATCCCCAGGGGGTGTGGGCCTCACACTTGAGGGCCACAAGAGTCAGCGTCACATAGAACCTTAAAGCAAAGGCTATTGATTGAGAAGAGCCAAGTTCCCACACCTACTAAAGGTGTGGCTGTGCGTACCTTACCCTCATCTGTAAAATGGGGAGAACACCACGCCTGCCTCTGTTCTGACGACTGAATGAGATAACGTAGCCAGAGACCCAGAATAGTGCCAGGCACACGGTAAACATTTTATATACATATATACATACATACATATATTTTATATATATATTTACACATACACACACACACACACACATATATGTAAACATTTATTTATTATTGAGAGACAGAGAGATACACAGTGTGAGCAGGGGACAGATAGAGAGAGGGGGAGACCCAGAATCCGAAGCAGGCTCCAGGCTCTGAGCTGTCAGCACAGAGCCCGACGCGGAGCTCGAACTCACCAACTGCGAGATCATGACCCTAGCTGAAGTCGGTCACTTAACCAACTGAGCCCCCCCAGTGCCCCACAGTAAACATTATATTAATGGTAGATGCTTTATTAAATTATTTATTATGATCAGTCTGTCATTATTTAACTCATAGCCAGTTACATAAAGGTCTATGGCACAAATCTAGCCATAAGAAACACTGTGTTTGGTTCACACAGGGTATCATTTTTAAAAAATAATAAATTTGAATTAGTTGCCAATATGTATTCCAGATGACCCTGAGAAATTCAAGCTTCTGGATTCTTTTAAAACCTGGAAAAGCAGATAAGCCTGGGCCTGATTGTCTCATAGCCACAGGCAGCTGAAGTCAAGGAGTCACTGTCCACTTAAGGCAGAGCATTTATTCTTCCATTAGCCACAGTCCACACTACTCCCTATCGCTCTACACCTGTCCTACAAACCTGCCTGGCTTTAACGGCATTTGAGTTTCTGACACTTGCTTTAGTTTCTTAAACACTTGCCTCCATTTGAAATTCTAAGACTTTTTTTTTTTAATATCATGTACTCTAAGTAGCAAAGGCAAAAATAGATAATGAAGAAGATTAAGTCTTCCCTAAGGAAATCCACAGCAAGAGTAAGTGGCAGATAATGGCTGAGGATAAAGATAGAGTCAGATCAAAAAGAGGATAAAGATCGAGCTCTCTGCAATAACCCTCCACACATGACTCAAAAGTGAGTTGCCAGAGCCCAAATATCAAAACTGTTGCCCTCCCCCTACTTCTGTGACGGTTAATTTTAAATAAACTGGGCCACGGTGTGTCCATTCACACCGTTGCCCCATTCACATTGGAATTGGCAGACTGAGTAAAGCAAACTGCCCCCACCCCTACTGTGGTGGGCCTCACCCAATCAGTTGAAGTCTGACTAAAACAAACAGGCTGACCCTCCTGCAAGGAAAGGGGAATATTCCTCCAGCCTGACAATCTTCAAACTGGGACACTGGCTTTTTCCAAACTGACACATTGGCTGTTCCTGGTTCTTGGGACTGCCGGCCTTTGAACTGGAACTTAAACCATCCGTTCTCCTGATTCGAACTTGGACTGGAACTACACTGTCAGCTCTCCTGGGTCTCCCGCTTGCTGACTGCAGATCTCGGGACGTCTCAGCCTCCATAACAGCACAAGCAAATTCCTCACAGTAAATCGCTTTCTCTGTCTCTATGTATCCCATCGTTTCCGTTTCCCTGGAGAAACCCAATATGCACCCCTCTCCCCATCTGCAAAAGGCTGTTATCAAATTGATGGCACAGAACTTACAACTGATGGCAGATTGGCATCAAAGAACCACACAAAGCCCCAACTCTTTGGGCAAGATGCTCTGTAAGCTGACGAGGCTCAACTACCTGGAGGTTCATCAGCTGTGACAGGCTGTCTGGCATGTCCTTTTTTTAGATCCCGAACGTCCCATAGCTCTGGATTTTTAGTGAGCTTGGTCGATTTTCCTGCCTTGAGGAAGTGGCAGAGGCCACATCAGGGAATGCTGGGAAGACGCAGAAGCGTCCTCCCATAAGGCTTTGCAGCTCTCTTCCGGCGTCCCCAGGGAATGCTGGAAAGACGCGGAAGCGTCCTCCCATAAGCCTTTGCAGCTCTCTTCCCGCTTCCCCAGGGAATGCTGGGAAGAAGTGGAAGCATCCTTCCGTAAGATGAGAGCCTTTGCAGCTCTCTTCCCAAGTCCCCCATGTACCCCAAGCCCAGCGGTCTGCGTCCATATTCTCTCCAAAGAGATAAGAGACTGCCTCATTCCTGTGAAAACAGCAATTTCATGGGTCCCCACCCTCTTCCAGAAGTAAACTGTGAGCGGACTTATGGGAGATTTGCATTTTCTTCACACGTTCATCTTTGTTTTCTAAATTTTTCTTAATGAACATGTGTTGCTTTAATCAGCAAAGATAATTAAAGTTACCCATTCATTCCACATCCATTCTATGGCAGGCAGTATAGCTTAGTATTTAGAGACTTGGGCCACCAAAGCCAGGCTGCCTGGATGCAAATCCTGACTCTGCTCTGCGACCTTGAGCAAAGACCTTAAACCCTTTCATAAAATGGTTATGAAAATTGTAGTCACCTTGTATAGAGTTGCAAGGATTAAAATTCAAGCTAAGGGCTTAAAATCTTTTTGGTAAATGGCAAATGCTAATTAAGTGCATACTGCCACGATCAGTGTTGTTTTACAATACTTTTATATTTACTATATTTATGTATGGTATTATATTGATATAACATACATACATATTTTGTACTATTTATTAAGTGCCTGTTGTATGACAGACATTCAAAATATGGTGATCAGTAAAATTAACCCCCTGATCCCATGGGTGTTACCCTAAGTGGGGGGTAAGGCATTATACACACACAAACACACACACTCTCACTCACTCACTCACTCCAAGTCATTACCAAAGGTGATGGTGGCAATTTCCACAAAAGCAGGTGTAAATAAGAGGCCATCTTGGCTGGGAATGGATGTGATTACTAATTTTGATCTGCGGCATGGGCCTCAACACCTAGAAGGTGCTCAAAAAATAGCAGCTGATTTGGAGCTGAGTGGAATGACTTCAGTCAGGGGCAGAAAGATCTTCCAGAGCTGGGGCTGCAGACCTGTCACTCAACTAAGGAGGACCCCCTTTCCCAGGCCCATATCATCACCGTGATTCCCTGCCATCATCCCTCATCTGGTTGACCCCAGAAGACCCTCATTGGTCTCTGTGACTCTACTCTCACCTTCTTTCAGTGCTCCCCCTAGCACCTATTCCCCAGACAGATCTTTACGAGAAAACTTTATTCTGAAATCACTTTCGACTTGCAGGAAACTTGCAAAGATGGTCCAGAAGGTTGCTGCCTACCCCTCGTCCAGCTTCCCCCAATGTGCACACCTTGCCTAACCAAGGCTCATCTGGCAGAACTAAGATGTCAACATCGGTGCAACACCATTTGCTCACTCAACTGCAGACTTTATTGGATTTCACCCGGTTTTCCACTAATGAGCTTTTCTGTCCCAGGATCCAATCCACAAAACCACACTGCATTTGTCATCAGGTGTAGACCTGAGGGATTGTTTTAACAGCTCAAAGCGGATCGTTCTCCCCACCCTAACCTCTGCAATGATTTCCCATATGTTTCGGATGAAATCTGAACTCCGTGCCCTGGTTTCCAAGCTCCACACAAGTGAACCCCTCCAACCCTTTCCCTCTCTCCCATCTCAGGCAAGCTCCCTTCCCTCAGTGCTCCCTGGCATATGGGTCTTTTGTCACCTCTATAAATCCCAAATTTGGTCCAGTCTCTGCCCTTGCTGCACCCCCTGCCTGGAAAGCTATCTCCTCAGCTGGTTCCTCCTCAAGTTCAGGTGTGTGCACACGCCCACCTCATCAGAGACGCCTCCTCCATCATCCCAGCTAAGCCTGCGCCCCCTCCATCACATATGTCTTTTTCACTTTCATGAGCACGCTTCCCGAACGGATCCTATTTATATATTTATGATTGATGGCCTAGCCTCCGCTGCTAGACTATGTAGGGACCTTGTCCATCTTGTTCATTATTTTTCTTCAAGTACCTAGGACAGTGCCTGGCACGTAGCAGGTGCTCAGAAAATATTTCTGGGACTATGAGTTCAAGGAATGAATAGCTGAAGGAAGGGTATCGGTTTGTAAACGTCCACAGGCGTATTCCCAAGAACCTGGAACAGAGCCTGCATATAGTAGGTACTCAATAAATACCTCTTGAACTTAGTACTGATCAGCGACTTAACGCAAGAACCTAGCACAGTGCTTCCTGGCACAGAGCAGGTGCTCGATAAATATTTGTTGGATGAAGGGAATTTGAATGCATGTTGTCCATTTTCAAAGCAAGAGGGCGGCCACACAAAGGGAGTCAGGTGGAGGCCGCTTTTCTACCCAAGGATCCCTGTCGAGAGGTTGCCGGCGAGGAAAGCTGGGAGCCTTCCCAACAGCTGCGTGGACATCTGTTTGCAAAGTGCACCAGGCCCACACGGAGCTGTGTGGAGGTGGCGCCTGCCGCCGGGCCTGCCCAGGACTCTGTCGAGAGGCTCCCCCTGCTCGTTCAGGAAGTCGCACCCAGCATGGAGGCTCCTCAGCGGCCCCGCGATGCAAAGTTGCCGCAGAAAAGGCAACTGATTAATACCCTCCGAGGGTCTATTGTCTGAATCCTGTCACCAGAGGAGAAACAGCTGTTTACAGTTTGTTTATTCCTCTCCCTTTGGAGCCTTTGCGAGGAAACACAAACGCTTGTTCTCCAGGGCACAATTCAGCAGCTGAAGGGAGCGAAGAAAACGGTGTTTATTTTTAACAGGATAAAGAGGGGGGACTCTTAGGAAGTTTGGACACTAGCGGGAAGACAGCAATCTGGGAGGTGCCAGACCTCATGGTGATGTCGTGCACAATGTCAGCCTCTGGAGGGATGCTTGAGAGTCTGATCCAACTCCCGAATGAAAATGTAGGCAGGTGAGCACCCACAGATAGGAGAAACCTGGAATAGCCCTTTAGGCTTGGAAGTGAGAGAGCAAAGCGACCACCTGTTATTGAATACAGGTTGATGTCCTATACAAGGCCACCATGTACAGTTGTGCAGGTTGGGCACTGCACAGTGTTCCCAGTGAGGGAGAAATCTAGCCATGCCCCACAGTCCAGCACTGCACTGTTCGGAAGAAGGAACACCTCTCTTAGGCACAAACATTGTTTTCTGGCCAAGCCAGGCCTCTACCTAGAGGAGGCACTTTTCTCTAACACATAAAGGCTCCATGTAGCAGCCTAAAACAGAGAGGTCCACCAGACCAGGTTGAAAACCCACAAGAAGTATCAAGGCCTCCCTACCTTCTCCACCCTGGGCTCCTCCTGGTTCATTCCATCTTTTCTCCTTCTTTCACCAGATTCATCCATCCTCACCTTCCTGACAAAAAGACTGAGAAGCACCAATTCTCCATCTTTAAACCAGTGGTGTGGCCTTTGGAACCACACCGCATCTCTTCTGCCTGTATCACCTCATCTGCCCATCCGTTCTCATCCTGCCTTCCTCACAGGGCTGTAAGGGGGCCAGATAAGGTAACAGCTGGAGCTTTATTTTATATAGGCATATATTTATTTTTATGTTTAAGAGGAAACCTATTTAATTGTTACCCTTCTGAAGTAGGGACCACTGGCATCCCCATTTTACAGATGGAACACTGAGGCAGAGAGAGAGAATACGACTGGTCCAAGCTCATACAAACAGCAAGGGCTTCCAGGATTCAAGCCCTCAGTTTCTAATGACTAGGCAATATTGCCTCTTCTAGAAACGAGGTGGGCTACAAAGGCCCCAAAATGTGATGCTCAGAAAGCACAGTGCTCCCGCTGCATGTGCTCTGGGTTCTACAGCTGCTTAGGCAGGAGGGGGGTGGGAGGAAGGCCCTGAAGTCTGCATCTCCATGGAACCCTTCTAAAGACCCAGGGATCGCTCTGAGTTTGAGACACCTGGAAGGCAGGCTCAAGCGACCCTCAGCAGGGAACAGCTCAAGGAGAAGGGAGGCCAGGCCTCCCCACCCACCGCACAGGTGGCCCCTCCCCAGGGCTCGGGCCGCCAGCACCGCCTCCTGGTCCAAGGGCCATGGCCGAGCTCCCTGGGCAGATGAGAAGGAGCCTCAGAATGTCCCCGGGCCTCGAAGGACAAGGGAGCCCTCGTGCCTGTGTACTCCCTCCCTCGGCGAGCCTGCAGATTGGAATCTCTGAAAATGGTTTTCACAACTCAGTTAGCGGCAATCAATTATTCACGACCTCGCTTCCCACAAACTCATAGACTGTCACTGTTAGCAAGATAATTTCTGGACTCTACCCAACAGCCTTGCTCCAAGCTGCCAGGCAGCCCACTGTTTACCTCCTCCTGTCGCCAAAGACCCCCAAAGCCCACTACCCACCTCCGCCCTGGGCAGTGCCCTGACATCAGGGGCTGCAGGACTCACTGTGGGCTCTGGGGCAGGATATCTGACCTCAGTTTAATCCCAGTGGAAAACAGGGCTCTAGAATTCCAGACCCTGTGCCAGGCTCTGGGATGAATCCACATTATTTTACAAAGTGCTTCGGGCTCTGAAAACATTGTGTTCAGACTCGTGAGGGTCTCTCAGACATGCTGTCACCCTGCCAAGTTCATGGTCAAGGACATTTGCTACTTGGCAGCGGCTTACGAACCATTAAGACCACCATTAGCATTTCCCCCCCAAAAAAAAACTTGAGTCTGTCTTCAGGACCACATTCTCACGTCCCGGGAAGAGGAGGGACGTTACCCGACACCCTGGAAGAGACTGTCACGTTCTGCCGCTTAAACAAGCGTGATTCCATGCAAGCCACCTTTGCTCTGAGCCTCAGCTTCCATGTCTGTAAAACGGGAGAGTAACAGTACTTAGCCCTCAGGGCTATGGTAAGGATGACATAAAACGGTGCATGCAAAAACCCTCATGCCTTGCTTCATACGTCACGGACACCGTGGCCTCTTTACTTAATCCTAAGACCCTGTGCGCTTGCCAGAGGCATCATGGATTTCCTACCAGTTTGGGGGACACTGGGGTGTGTTAAGAACCATTAAAGAAGCGTGCACACCAACTGGTAAAATTCATCCTGGTTATAATCACTGCCTTGAATTTAGGTGAGAAAGCAGGTACGAGGAGGTTATGTGACTAGATCAAGGCCACACGGCCACTCACAGCTGAGCTGGGAACAGGATCCCGTCCCTACCACTCTGAAGGTTGGACGGACAAGCCGAGAGCCTTGCCTCCCGGTTCCTCATCCTCATCCTTGTCCTCCTCTTCCCACAAAGACTAGAGGGAACAACACTAGCAAGCACTTTATGGTGGTTATTATGTGCCCAGGCCCTGTGCTAAGTGAGCTACCTGTATCGGCTCATCTAGTTCTCCCAAAGAGCCTCCATGATGGTAGATACCGTTACCCCTTCGTTTTACAGACGAAACAAACTGAGGCACAGAGACTCGGCCTAACTTGCCTAAACTTACACAGCTGGTTAGTGACAGAGCCTGGATGGGAACCCGCAGCAGAATCCACCTGCTTGCCTAGTTAGTCCCTTGTACCGCGCCCCACCCCCACCCCCACCCCCAAGTCAGACAAGGATGTGCGGGGGAGGGGGAGGAGAGTGTCATACAACTGTCTCACCGTGTCCCCGCTCTCACACACACACACACACACACACACACACACACACACACAGAAAATGGTTCCTCTGAGCCCGGAGAGCACACCCCCTTCTCCCTAGGGCGAGGCCACGTTCCTGCCTCTCTTCTGTGCTCTCCTGATGCGTCCCTGTGGGGCCAGCTGAGCTGTCCAAGGCGGGGAGGGGACAAGTGTGCAGCCCCAGCCTGGGTAAAGGCTCCGATCCGAGCAGTCAGCCTCTCACCTGCCCCGTCTGTGGGCTTGGAGAAAGGGAGAGCCTGAAGAGGGCAGGAGACTGGAAACCTGCCAGGCCTGGACCGCCGAGGCCTCCCCCACCCGCAGGAGGGTAGGGGCAGGGCCAGAAGATGGGAGAGGAGACCCTCCCCCGCGCCACCTTGTCCCAGCCAATCTGCAATCACATCAAGAGGACGGAGCATTAGGTCACTTGGTGGTTAAGGGCGTGGGCTCTGGGCCAGCCTGCCTGGGTTACAATGCAGCTCTGCCTCTCACCAGCTGTGCAGCCTTTGGGCAAGCCACTTCCCCTCTCTGGGCCCCACTTCCTCTCTCCACAAAACAGTGACCAACAATGCTCACATCACAGGCAAGCATTAAAAGTAAAATGCTTGACACGTGGGGGGTGGTTAATAAATGGCACCTGCTATTAATTGCTGTTATTATTATTTAATTATTATCACACTGCAGCAGCAGCAGCAACATCAACCACAGACCTCTGTATCAGCTACTAACGACACACGGTGAACCTTAAGGTGCTGTCGGGATGGTTGAGGAGCTGAGAAGAAACCACAGAACAACACAGGATTCTAAGTTCTAGAGGAATCTTTGGCCTTTGGATCTTAAAATCTCTTTAAAGCAGGGTTCCACAGCTCTGGGTTTCAGACTATCTCATCATCTGATCTTTCATGCAGTTTCTGAAGGAAACGAAAATGTTTACTGAGCAATGACTATGTGCCATTCACTGTTCTAGCCCTGGGGGGTCCCCTGACGGAGTTAGTGGGCCAGAGAACAACTCTGAAGGTAATGGGGAATGGCAGTAAGGTCTTAAGAGACTGGAGTTTATCGTCAGGCAGAAGGGGGTAGATTCTGGGGGGAATGAGGCCCTTTTCTGCACACAACCACACGAGAACAGCCACCTGTACACATGGTAGGTAAGGCTCCTAGTAAGTCCCTCTGTGGGGTGAAGGTCACGGCTGGAACGAGGGAAGAGGTGTGTAAGTTGGGCAGAGAACACCATAAAAGACCTAAGACTGGGGAGTGTAAGGGACCCAGAAATCCCTTAGACCATTAAAAAAAAAATTTTTTTTAGTGTGTATATATTTTTGAGAGAGAGAGAGAGACCCCAAGCGTGAGTGGGGAAGGGGCAGAGAGAGAGGGAGACAGAAATCTGAAGCAGGCTCCAGGCTCCAAGCTGTCAGCACAGAGCCCTACACGGGGCTCGAACCCGTGAACTGTGAGATTATGATCTGAGCTGAAGTTGGACGCTTAACTGACTGAGCCACCCAGGCGCCCCTCCCTTAGTCCGTTTTAAAGATGGGGACAGAATGGCCCTGAGAGGCTACCCAAAACCCCACAAAGTGAGACACAGAGCGGGGCTGGTCCCCAGGTGTCCCGACTCCTGGAAGCCCAGATCTGCTTCGTAAAGTGTGTAAGTGATCCCCACACAGCACAGCCCCCACGACGTGTAGACACTGCCACCAGGCCCAGGGCCAGCTGTCCTTTCTCTCTGCCATCGATCTGGGTTAATGCCATCAGGCTGGGGTGCGTGCAGGATGCCACTATCAAATGGCTCAAGAATGCAGCACAGTGGGAGACCTGGACAGCAACATGCAGAAGGGTGAAACTAGACCACTTTCCTACACCATTCACAAAAACAAACTCAAAATGGATAAAGGACCTGAATGTGAGACAGGAAACCATCAAAACCCTAGAGGAGAAAGCAGGGAAAAAGCTCTCTGACCTCAGCCGCAGCAATTTCTTACTCGACACATCCCCAAGGGCAATGGAATTAAAAGCAAAAATGAACTATTGGGACCTCATCAAGATAAAAAGCTTCTGCACAGCAAAGGAAACAACCAACAAAACTAAAAGGCAACCGATGGAATGGGAGAAGATATTTGCAAATGACATAGCGGACAAAGGGCTAGTATCCAAAATCTATAAAGAGCTCACCAAACTCCACACCCGAAAAACAAATAATCCAGCGAAGAAATGGGCAGAAAACATGAATAGACACTTCTCTAAAGAAGACATCCAGATGGCCAACAGGCACATGAAAAGATGCTCAACGTCTCTCCTCATCAGGGAAATACAAATCAAAACCACGCTCAGATACCACCTCACGCCAGTCAGAGTGGCCAAAATGAACAAATCAGGGGACTATAGATGCTGGAGAGGATGTGGAGAAATGGGAACCCTCTTGCACTGTTGGTGGGAATGCAAACTGGTGCAGCCACTCTGGAAAACAGTGTGGAGGTTCCTCAGAAAATTAAAAATAGATCTACCCTATGACCCAGGAATAGCACTGCTAGGCATTTACCCAGGGGATACAGGAGTGCTGATGCATAGGGGCACTTGTACCCCAATGTTTATAACAGCACTCTCAACACAGCCAATTTATGGAAAGAGACTAAATGTCCATCAACTGACAAATGGATAAAGAAGACGTGGTTTATATATACAATGGAATACTACTTGGCAATGAGAAAGAATGAAATCTGGCCATTTGTAGCAACATGGATGGAACTGGAGAGTGTTATGTTAAGTGAAATAAGTCATACAGAGAAAGACAGATACCTTATATTTTCACTTTAATGTGGATCCTGAGAAACTTAACAGAGGACTATGGAGGAGGGAAAGGGGAAAAAATGTTAGAGAGAGGGAAGGAGGCAAACCATAAGAGACTCTTAAAAAAACTGAGAACAAACTGAGGGTTGATGGGGGTGGGAGGGAGGGGAGCGTGGGTGATGGGTATGGAGGAGGGCACCTGTTGGGATGAGCACTGGGTGTTGTATGGAAACCAATTTGACAATAAATTTCATAAAAAAAAAAAAAGAGGAAGAATGCAGCACAGGACAGGGGAGTTCTGATGTGGAGGTGGAGGGAGAGAAAAGGGACGTCGTTCTGAAGGGGCAGGCGGCGATCGGAAAAGCCCCTGCAAAGGCAGGAGTGTTTCTGTTGGACAGAGAGTGGCAGTCACGGCAGAAAAGCTCTGGAAAGATCACTGGAGCCAGAATGGTTTTGTACAATTGACAGTCAACTTTTTTCATCTGCTGGGTTCCACCTCCAAAGCACATAATGTCTAAACCAGTCGATGTTTTTAGGTTTTAGGGCAACAGGGAGGACGAGTCCACTAACAGAGCTGCGGGGAGCACCGGTCAGAGACCACTCTATAGTGGCCGGGAGTTTCCTGCAGCCCCTGGCTTTGTCCGTCCCCAGATGACGTGTGTGCCCTTGCTCACGAAGGTCACATTCTGTCCCCCTCTCCCTTCCTCTGATCCACGTGTGACCACCTTCTATTTGTTTCTTCGTAAATGTCACCTCCTTGGACAAGCCTGTCCAGGTGACCCCTTCCTTTACTGATCGGTCCCCTCCACCGGGACATGAGCTAGTGGCAGGCAGGGACCCTGTTTTATTCAGTGCTTCTAGCATAGTGCCTGGCACACAACAGGCCCTCGGTGACATCTGCTGAATGAAACAGCACGGGTGAACGCCCGGGGCAAATCTATACAGCCACGTACTCGTGTAAAAGTTCTAGAACACGATACCTGGGAGAGCGCCAACGGATGTTGCTGGGAATATGCCGAAGTCAACCCCCTGCTCACCAGGCCAGCATCCCCTTTCTGCTGCATGGAGCCAGCTCTGTGCTTAATGGGAAAGATGCCTCTTAGCCTTCTGCCCAGGGACCACTCTCCAGTCCCCACCCAACCCCGGCAGGTAGCGAACGCCAGGACAAGGAGAACGCTGGCGTTTACAAGACCCAGGCAGGCCCAGCCAGCCTTCTTATTCAGGAGGAAGGAGGCCACTAGGAGAAAAAGGACACAAGGTTTGCTCTGCCTCGATGTGGGCAGGTTCCGAGACAACATCGCACCCACTGGCCCAGGTAACTTCGAACTGCACGGGCTCCCCTTGTTCCTCACTGCTTCCTTCGTCCAACAGCCTCAACACAAGCACTGAGCACCCACTTAGGAACAAGGAACCCGCAGCCTATTCACACCACAACTGCAGAGGAGGAACCAGGTTCCAGGAGGTTCCGGGAGGAACCAGACCAACACAATGTGCTTCAGAGTCCTGAGGGGATCTCAGTGCAATGCCTGTATGCTTGCATGATGTTTCACGAAGTGCTGTTTTTATTTTCATTTATGGCCCTTTCCTACTTTCTGTTTATTCTCAATGATTAAAAAAATAAACTAAAATAAAAAGTGGACTCGTGTGCTAATCATTTTAATCTTTCACATTTCACGTCAAAAACTAAAGTGCCTTTGAAATAGGCTATAAATTTTCCTCTGGGCCCAGGGCTAGCCTCATCCCATGGGTTTTGAAATGAGCTGTTCTTATTTGCATTAATCACCCCATGATCAGAAATTCCGGGTTGGTTTCTTCTCTGATTTGACAGTTATTTAGAAGAGGTTTCTTTCTTTCTTCTTCTTTTTTTTTTTTTAATGTTTATTTTTGAGAGAGAGAGAAACAGAGAGAGAGTGGCAAAGGGGCAGAGACAGAGAAGACACAAAATCTGAAGCAGGCTCCAGGCTCCAAGGTGTCAGCACAGAGCCAGACATGGGGCTCGAACTCACAAACCGTGAGATAATGACCTGAGCAGAAGTCAGATGCCCAACTGACTGAGCCACGCAGGCACCCCTCTTTGTTTGAATTTCTCAGTGACTGCCTCTGAGAGGCTAGTTTTAAATGTATCTTATTAGGGGCGCCTGGGTGGCTCACTCTGTTGAGCATCCGACTTCAGCTCAGGTCACGATCTCGCAGTCCGTGAGTTCGAGCCCCGCCATCGGGCTCTGTGCTGACAGCTCGAAGCCCGGAGCCTGCTTCGGATTCTGTATCTCCCTCTCTCTCTGCCCCTCCCCTGCTCGCACTCTGTCTCTCAAAAATGAATAAATGTTAAAAAAAATTTTTTTAATAAAATAAATGTATCTTATTGTTTTAGGAGTGTGGCCTGACAGATTTCTACTTTTGAAATCTACTAGATTTCTCGAGACAAATGAATTTCAAATTTTAATTACAGTCTCTTAACACATCTAGACAATAGCCTTTAAAAAGAAAAGGCTGGGGTGCCTGGGTGGCTCAGTAGGTTAAGCGTTCAACTCTTGATTTCAGCTCACGTCATGATCTCACGGTTAGTGAGATCGAGCCCCACATTGGGCTCTGTGCGGACAGTGTGGAGCCTGCTTGGGATTCTCTCTCTCTCCATCTTTCTCTGCCCCTCCCCTGTTCTCGCTCTTATAATAAATAAATAAAAACTTAAAAAATAAATAAAAAGAAAAGGCCATCCCCTAGAATAAACATAGCTTCAGACAGACAGACAAACAGACACACACACACACACACACACACACACCTTTATAAAAGAGGTAAACAAACCATTAACTTGGTGGGGGGCCCAGAACTACACTTAAGGATTAAGGGTGTCTGATCTAGGAATCCCACACTCAGGAATCACACCCACAATGGCACTGATGTACTGTAGCCCCATTTTATTTTATTACTATTATTTTTTTTAATGACAAGCTAACTTAATTTTTTTTAATGTTTATTTATTTTCGACAGAGAGAGAAAGAGCATGAGTGGGGGAGGGTCAGAGAGAGGGAGACACAGAATCCGAAGCAGGCTCCAGGCTCTGAGCCGTCAGCACAGAGCCCGACGCGGGGCTCAAACTCACAGACCGAGGGATCATGACCTGAGCCGAAGTCGGACACTCAACCGACTGAGCCACCCAGGTGCCCCTGTAGCCCCATTTTAAAGACTAAAACTGAGGCTGCCAGAGACGGAGTCAGGTATAACAGTAAATGATAGCTGAGACCATCTGTCAATTCCACTAACCCCTTCACCACGGAATCCAACTTTCTTCTCAAAGGAGTACTAACACAGCACCAGGTCTCTGGCGAGCTTCCTAAAGTGGGTTCATTGTGCCAGGGCACAGCCAGCAGCCAGGCTCCTATAGGCGAGCAGGACTTTACGCCTGGGAAAAGTGGGCTGGCTAGAAAAGGAAGCTGACGCAGCTCTTTCGACAAGCCCCAGAAAGAATATTAAGTCATTTTCCAGGCAGTGCCGAGGAACCCTGAGAGAGGGGTGGATCCCGGGGAATCCTGACGTTGTCCTCCCCACCCTGGGAGTGTCTCTGCCAGAAAAAGTGGGGCGTCATCCGGAAGAGGGCGAGCGGGCAGGAACAGACACAGGACCCACGCCTGCTCCACGACACTGACAAGGCAGCTCCTCGGGGGCGGGGGTGAGGGGTCTCAGCTCCAAGGCTGAGGCCACGCACAACGTAGGCAGTCCCCGAAGGCACATTTCAGCACAGTGTTTCAATGAGAAATGACACATGCTACCCTGGGCTTGAGATCTGATTGGGGACGTCGAGCCGTACTCCTCTGCTTCCCAGCAAGGAAAGCAGAGCAACGAGAGATAAACAGAAGTCAATCAGAGCAGAAAGTGACATCGGAAAAACTTGCCTAATTCTGCCAGACCTGTTTTGCCGCATAAAGATAAGAGTCATTTGGACGATGCGGCTTCAGCAGAAGAAATTAAATGGTGGCACCATTCCCAAAAACGGCTAAAGCAGTTAATGTCAGGCATGTTCCCAACATCCTTGAAGGTACTGAGCTGGAAGGACGGCAGCCCATTTAAGAATGGTGGTTCTACGGACCCTCCATTTTGCAAGACTAATTACTCTGCTGGAAAGTAAGCCTTGTTCCGGAGTCTCAACACACAGAAGTTATCACTGAGCAGGAAAACTAAGACTCTCGAATTAAAATACACTTGTGAAAAGCAAGCCATGAAAAACAAAAGCGATGCTTAAACCAACTCCTCTCCTAGGTATATACCTAACATAAATGTTGACATAACATATATATATTTATACATATATATATATGTATATATATATATATATATATTTTTTTTTTTTTTTTTTTGGAGGAAAACACCTGCATGAAAATGCTCACAGCAGCACTCTGCCCGAAACTGGGAACTTCCCAAAGGCCCATACACAGAATGGATATGTAAACTGTGTAATATTCCACAATGACATGCCATACAACAACGTGAACGAGCAGCTACAAGTACAGGGAACAGGTCAGCAAAAGGTTTTGTAGACGGCCAGACAGTAAAGACCTTGGGCTTTGTGGGCCATGTGGTCTGGGTCCAGACTACTCAACTCTGCCATCACAGGGCAAAACCACCACAGCCAGGATGTAAATGAATTGGATGTGGCTGTGTCCCAATAAAGCTTTATGTATGCACCCTGAAATTTAGATTTCACATACTTTTCACATGTCCCAAGATGTTATTCTTTTTTTGATTTTTTTTTCCCCCAACCACTCACAAACGTGACATGCATTCTTAGCCCACAGGCTGTGTGAAAAAACAGACAACCCAGATCTGGCTCGGGGGGCTTCAGTCTGCCATGTTCTGAGAGAATCTCACACACTCTCATCTCACATAATGCTAAGCAAAACAAACCAGGCACAGAATTGAACAGACAGCATGATTCTGTTTCTACAAAGAAGCGGGAGTAACCTACGGGGTCAGATCACGATCAGGGTTTCCCCCTGGAGACGCAGGTACTGGAAGCGGGAAGGAGAAGGATTTCTTCGCGGGGCGCGGAAGGGCGGTGAGCTGTCACGCTCTCTGCTCTGGATCCGGGTCCCGATTACTCAAGCATGGCCACTGGTGGAGCTGGTTTATGATTTGTGCCTTTTCGCTAGGTGTGTTCTATTTCAAGAGAAACTTAGCAAAGTTGTTAAAATCAAGGCAAGCCCATTTGATCCGCTTCGAAAACAGAAGCGTAAAGAGATTCCCAGCCATCCAGTGAAATTAGCTACGAATCCTGTGCTAGTCAGGTGCCCGTCAGTGCTGAAGTGTTTAATACGGGGTAGATTCGAATCCCTGTTCCTCCAGCTGTTATCCTACTTCCTTTAGGGTGAGGTGCGCTTCCTGGTTTAAGGGAAGGCACTACCATCAGATTCCAGGCAGGCTGCTTCCTCGGTGTTTGTAGGGAAGGATGGTGTTCGCCGAATGTCTGTTCCTCCTCGCATGGCAATCTGCCATCACTCGCGTTACCAGAGACAGCACCTGGCAAAACATGTGGCCTTCGGCCCCGCACCGAAACCCGTGCCGGACCCACACAAAGGAGAAAGGCCAAGCCTGGCTTCCGTGTGACTGAGAGAATATGCAATTATTTTTTCTCGCAGCCAGAAGCCGAGTCTCCCTGAAACCCATGCTTGTAATGATTGCTGTAATTATTATTTTAATATAAATCAGCAACTTATCAAAATATTACCCCCAGATGCTGCCTCTCTGCTCTGAGTCGACAGGCAGAGGGTACAGGCCGTCCCCCCTGCCCTGTTCTGTGTGCCAGGATGACGGGAGCTTTGGTGACAGTACTTCCTACCACGGCCAGACGCCAACCTCCCCAGTGCCCAGGTCCAAGTCGTTTCCATGCCTGTCCTTGCTTTAGAGGGGCATGTTCTGCACTTTCCCTCACAGTCTGACGCTGGGTGACCCACTCGCTGCTGGGCCTTGGTATTTCTATCCATGCAATGGGCAAACAAACAGCGCCAACCCTCCCGCGGAGCTGTTCTGAAGAATTCCTAACCAGAGCTGCTCTGTTAAAACATTGTGCATCACACGCACGGCATCTGGTGCACAGGCTCCCTGATCACACTGCCTGGGTTCAAACGCCAAGGGTACTGCTCTGCAACTTTGGGCAATTCTTCACCCTCTCCATGCCTCAGTTTCCTCATCTGTGAATGGGGACAGCGTCATAAAGTGGTTGTAAGGATTCGGGGAGATCGCCCAGGAGATGCCGTGTAGCACGGCGTCAGGAACTCGGCAAGCGTTTAATCTACCAGAGCAGTGACCCTCACCGGCCTCTTCCTCCTCTTCAGAGTGATTCTGACAGTCATACACTCAAATCCTAACTGCAGTCTTCCAGGTAACACAATTAAGCAAAGCAGACGGGCAGGTTGGAGATGGGCAAACTGAAGAGTGGGGCCCTAAGTAGGGAGGGGCAGCCCTATCTCCCTTTCCTCAAATGTATACTTCTATGGGAAGGAAGGCCAGAACTTCACATTTTTAAATAGGAACCCCAAATTCGATGTTTGCTTGAAATCCCTGATTCTTAAAGGTTGGCCAGTGATTTAAGATTTTTCAATGAAAAGAAGAACAAGAAGGAGAAAGAGAATTCAGCACTGCCTTTATTCCATCTGTGGCCCAAAGGGATTTTCTAGAAAGTGTCCACTCTTGTTGGGGGTTCATACCGCCTGCTGTCCTTCCGACAGAGGGTTTGTTTGCTCCACATGATTTGTTTTTTTTTTTTTTATTTTTTTTTACCCTAAAAGAGAGTCAAAACAGCAGTCAGCCTCTTGACCTCAGAAGAGTGAATCCAGGCCAGGCCCAGTTGCAAACCCGGCCATTTTCCGTGAATGCGCCCCACCTCCGCGTTACCTTCTCTAACCCGTTCACTGTCATCACCTCGTCTTCTAAACAAGAGAGAATCAGATGCAACAATTCAAAAACTATCCCTCAATGGGGCTACGCGGGGGAGAGAAAAGCAGGTAATGAGAGTATTTTACATCAGGGATGGAATCTTCTGTAACCGCCTGATGACAAGTAAATGGGGTTCTCTGTTTGTGTCTTTTACAACGGCTGCCCCTTCGGAGCTGGGGATAAAAGAGAGAGAGAAAGAGAGACAATGAATAGGCTTCTATTTCAAAGAGAACATCTGCAAAGCATGGTCCTACATTACAAAATAAACAGAAAACAGCCACTAGTCTGGGGGAAAAGAAAAAAAGATTTCCCATTACATCTCTAATTAATAAAGCCCCATTTCACAAGGAAAGAAGAAAAACAGAAAGAGAGCAACTTTCCCACATCTCCAAAGAGAAGATGCTTAATGAGGGAACCGCTGTGTTACTTGACCCATCTAATCTGGTTTTAATATTATCCTTAAATAATGTACACATTAGCTCTCCGTGACCAAAAACATTTGTTTATTTTATTAACATGAGCCTGGTTGAGTGCTGAGACTTTGTGAAACTATCAGGCCATCCTTGGGCTCTCTTTTCATTGCTTGTCTCCTTGCTCATTATGAACTGACTAGCTGTCTCTGCTGCCCTTTTGAATTGCTACGCAGGCTGTCCTGGGTTTCTGCTACCCTGGTTCTGGACAGGAGAGTCTTGATTCGGGGTTAAGTTAACGGAGTCATTACAGGCCCATCTGGGAACGCATTCATCATGGTTAAGTCCATGTGTGACAACACATGGGGGGCTGACATACACAGTCAATGCGAGGCCAGCGTGCAGCGTGAATCTAAGAGCTGCAGATGAAGAACCCAGACCCAAGTCCCCAAGACGGGCCGGAGGAGCCCCATTCCTGCAGGAGCGACACAGGCAGCAAATGAGAATATCAGGGAGATTCCGCTCAGACCCAGTGCACAGTTCCTAATGTGTGACTTAAATCCTCTCCACTCAAACGTCAGAACAAAATGGCACTGCTGTTTACCAAAGGAACAAAGTGTCTTCACGCAGGTTAACCCGACATTTACCAAACTTTGGTCATTCGGGCACTTCCTTGTCATTAGCCACCAAAACGGATGCCATCATTAGGATACAATTAAGGCTTGGTGCTCTCACTTACGCATTTTCATCGTGGTAACCAACCTTTTGTACTTAAACGCTGCTTTACTCACATGCTAAGCAGTAAGAGCCCTGAAGCTGTCATTTTGATTGAACGGTTATATTTGTATGTTTTCCCTAATACACGTTTAAAGAAACATACAGCATTACAAGTTTTAAAAACATTCACCCAAGCAGCAGGGGCGGTGTGCATGGGCGCTGTGGTAGATGGTCTGATGTGTGGGTTACTCGGGTGTGTTCAGTTTGTGAAAACCCACCGAGGTGTGCATTTAGAATAATGTGCACTTTTGTTTATGCAGTACATTTCAGTTAAAAAAAAAAAACACTTAAAAGAATATACCTCAAATTTCAGAACTGAATAAATTTTGCAGAGATATGGACAGAAACTCTATTAAGAGCTGCTTTAAGGGGCAGGGGGGTGGCTCAGTCAGTGAAGCGTCCCACTCCTGATTTGGGCTCAGGTCATGATCCCACATCGGGCTCTCCACTGACCCTACATAGCCCGCTTGGGATTCTGTCTCTCTGTCTCTCTCAAAATAAACAAATAAACTTAAAACAATTATTAAAAAAAAGAAAAAGCTGCTTTAATCACTGGCAGATCAGAACTGGGGTGCAAACCACACTTGGGATTCCTGGGACCAGTCTGGAGCTACTCTGGCAAAAGGTGTCCATCAACCAAAACTAAATAAAATTAATCCACCTCACCCTCCAAAAATCCTCACCGGCTGCCTCTTGTTTTCTCTCAGTTCCCCAACTGCTTCCATTGCTACGCCTGTAACAATTTGATTTTTTTTTTATTTAAAAAAATTGGTTGTTTTTTTTTTTTTTTTTTTTTT
>NW_024412453.1:5897578-5905097 GCF_014898765.1 Herpailurus yagouaroundi
TTTTTTTTTTTTTTTTTTTTTTTGAGAGAGAGAAAGACAGGGTGCAAGCAGGGAAGAAGCAGAGAGAGAAGCAGACACAGAATCTGAAGCAGGCTTCAGGCTGCTGTCGGCACAGAGCCCGACGCGGGGCCCTGAACTCGGGAACTGTGAGATCATGACAAAAGTCATGATCAGAACAGGTCAGAGCCAAAGTCGGACGCTTAATCAACTGAGCCACCCAGGTGCCCCTGTAACAATTTGATTTTTAAATTTTTTCTGGTTTCTGTTTCTCTAGGGGTCACTCTGCCCCACGACCATCAAGTCCATGAAGGGTGGAGGCCCGTCTGTCTTCCCCACGTGCTCTGCACAGTGCCCTGCACACGGCAACTCAAGTGACCTGGTGAATTAACGTGCACACTGATGGGTGGGTGGGAAGTCTCTAGTGATTTCCCTCATTCACTGGTTCCTGGTTCCCTAGGGATTACCAAGCACATTCTCATCTATTCATCGAACTAGGTCCTCCCAACCCAGGGTGGGCAGTGGGCTTAATCATCTGACAGAAGAGCCAAAAAGGCACACAAAAAAAGACAGAAGTAACAGTTGGTCCCTGACAGTGTTGGAATCCAAGCCAAGGTGCTCCAGTAGAACCTTCCACTCTTCCACCTGCCGTGCCCAGCTCTCAGGAAACCCTCAACACCCCGATACATGCTATTGTGGGGCGAGGCTGTGCGGGGAAGGCAGGCCATTCAAAACGGCACGTTCTCTGCATGCTGGTTTACCAGACTTGTAGAATGTCGAGGACTGCTGCCTTCACAATGGCCTAATCCTTGTAAGAATTTGCATCTTCTGAGTATTCACCCACTGCAAGAAAGGGAAGAAAACCTCCATCATGCCCAAGGCAAGCAAAAGCAGTCAGGTAAATAAGTGCTGTGAATAAACTGCATGGGGATAATTGACAGGTGACCACAGGCACTTATTTTTAACAGGGACATCTTCCAGAGAGAGGCTGCAAATTCAACAGCCTAAAGGGGCCAGTCAGATACAAGAGGGGAAAGAAAAGATCTTGGGGGTGGGGGTGGTCTCAGGAATCTGGAGGGTCTCAGAAACAGTCCCTCCACAGCCCGGCCAGTTGAAAAACAAGCAAGAATGTGGACCCCGCGCTGCCAGATCTTGTGACTTTTTAAAGGAATTCCAATAATCCGTATCGTTTTATAGCATATCTTAATCCTCAAACTTCAGTGCCTTTTTATTTTAATATACTGTGTGGCCAAACAAAACCTACCCAAAGGGCACAGATCAGGAAGGAACACGGGAGCACTGACCATGGGCCAGAGTTGTGCCTCATCACCAGGCCCTCCCAGGTAGGTGCCTTCATGGTTCGTGCACGGCACACGAGAAAACTGGGCCCCTGAGAGCTGAAGTAACACATCTGAGTCCCACAGATATGAATGGCGGAGTTCAGATGCTACGAACTCCAAATGTCAGAGCGCTCCCTCTGGCCCGCAGACATCACAGGACACGCCTCCCAGGCCCCACAGCCTCTGACCACCTGCTCCCCTTGCAACCTTCAGGCAGCTCACTGCTAATCTCCAGGCTCCTTATTAAGCAATACGAAGAGCTTGAGCCCCATGAGTGGAGCAGTGCAGACCTCATGCTAGGCAGTTTGGGGCATTGGTGGGAGACTTGAGGGCTTCCAGGCCCCTGAATCACACCATTCCTGACCCCCAACCTGTCCAGACGAAACCTTCTTCTTGTGTCCAAGAGGCCACTCTGGGGAAGTGAAACCAGCAGTGAATCAGGCTAGGATGCGAAAGGAACCTCTCTGTTGATAGCCTGAGTATCGGCAACGGCGCCACCCTTCACCTGATGGAAGCTCACTGCAGTGATCCTCCCAAGGGCAGGGAGTACATCTGTCCTGTTCATAAAGGTCGTGGCAGTGCTGGGCAGAGGGCCTGCCATGCTCTCACTGTTGGAGTGGAGGATGGATGGATGGATGGATGGATGGAGGATAGACAGATGGATGCATAAATGCATAGATGGATGGATGGATGGATGGATGGATGAATGCATGCACAGATGGATGTAAGCACAGGTGCACTTGTGAATCAACAGATGTGAGAGGAGAGAGGGAGGGACAAGGGACTTACTCAACTGGGGACAGAGATTAAGAACACAGTATGTGAGGGGCGCCTGGGTGGCGCAGTCGGTTAAGCGTCCGACTTCAGCCAGGTCACGATCTCGCGGTCCGTGAGTTCGAGCCCCGCGTCGGGCTCTGGGCTGACGGCTCAGAGCCTGGAGCCTGTTTCTGATTCTGTGTCTCCCTCTCTCTCTGCCCCTCCCCCGTTCATGCTCTGTCTCTCTCTGTCCCAAAAATAAATAAATGTTGAAAAAAAAAATTAAAAAAAAAAAAAAGAACACAGTATGTGAAGTCACCACCAACCTTCAATTCCTATAACTGGCCACTTCTTAGCTGTTCAACTTCCATCCAACTTCTTGCCTTAGTTGTTGTTATTTGTAATCAGTAAAACAGAGGAGACTGAGCTGCGGCACCTTGTAGGAATTCATGAGATCACGTCTTCCTCCTACTTCTACGGGGTCTGGTGTAAGGCAAACTTTCAACGAAGAGAGATCCTGCTCACCTTCCTCACTGTTATGATCACAGTTACAGTGGCCACGCCCCTTGGGGAAAGGACCCCTGCATCAACCTCTCCACCCCATCAGCTTGACTCCTTTGGGCTTAACCAGTGTTTCTCCTGGCCAAGGATTACAGCAAAGGATTCCCTGGGAGGAGAAACGCTCGTCATTAGAATCCACAGACACATTAGCCTGGATTAGATACCCAGATAAGCCAGCAGTCGTCTGGCTGCGACAAACCGGGCCAGAGACAGAACAGACCCATTTCACTGCCCAAAGAGGGCCCAGAAAGGGGAGATCTTCCTCCCAAAGAGACTTCGGAAATGCCCTTATTTGCCCTCCTTCCCCACCTGGCTGGCTGTCTGGGCTCCCAGGCCCTGATACTAATAATACCAGTCTCCCTGCTCACTCCAGTGTTGAGCGGGTCAAGGTGACACCCATCCACCCTCCCTATCTCCCTCTTCTCAACATCTCTGGCTTCCAGTAGGGGGAGGAGGCAACCCTAACCACAAGTATCAGAGGGGCACAACCTGATGAGTATCTGCGGGCAAACGGGTAGTTTCTGTTGCAGGCGGAAGGAAGTGCCATGAGACAATCGACCTGCATGTTCTTAGAGATACCTCCTTGCCTCGCCCAGGCTCTCGGGGGCAAGTCATGGGCTCCTCCGGAAAGAACCACAGAGCAGTTTAAATGGGCGGGGGCAGAAGCAGGAAGCCCGTTGATGATGAATGAAGGGCTATTTCCACTGGGCAAGGAACCCTGTGTTGCACCCTCCTTCCTTCCTTTCCTGGCTAGAGAGAGGGGAGTTCAAAACTCCTTCCTCTGGGCCAACTTGGCAGTTCAAGTTCAACCCTTGTATGGACGCTGCATGTTTCACTCTAGGGTGTTAACCTACCATTCTAGGACCATAAAAATCCCGTGCTTGGGGCTGGGCATTGTGACCGAATCAACCACCTCTGTGCCTCCTTGAAGCATTGTGATTCTAAGGTTGGGGACCTTCTCAACATGCTTAGAAGAGGGAGGGTGTGGAACAGAGGAGTTAAGAGCCCAGATTGCCTGGGTTTAAATCCTGCCTCTGCCATTTTTAACTGTGAACCTTGGAAAAGTCGCTGAAACTCCCTGTGCCTCAGTTTCCTCTGCAGCGTGAGGTTGAAATGAGTTAATGTTTGTAAAACACCCAGAACAGGGCCTAGTTACATTAAGCACCATGACTGTTGTCACAAGTGTCACAACTGTAACACAATTCGCTGAAGGAATAAATGAGTTAATACAGAAGAAGCGCTTAAAACAGTGCCTGGTACCTTATAACTGCTTTCTGGAAAGTCATTATCATTATTATTCCTATTCCCTATTTGTGTCATTGTTTAGGGGTCTGATTCAATGCAAGCTGCAGCCCTCCTCCTCCTCTAGGGTCAGCACATTTTTTGGAAACCTGCGGCGAGAAGTGAGAAAAGTGGTCTCAAGATTTTCAAGAACAGCTTGGCCGCATGAAGAGTTTCTCAAAGAACCGCACACACTAGGTGCTCAGAAACCTGTAGGTCAATCGGAAGAAGGCGGACCCGGGTTTGGATCCCAGGTCTGGGACTCCCCAGCACAGGGCTCTTAGTGAGAAGGTGCTTCACCTCTCTGAGCCAGTTTCCTCATCTGTGAAATGGGAACAGAAACAGTCCTATCCCACAGAGCTGTTTGGGAAGACTGGCTGAGACAGTAAGGTAATATTTGCAAAGAATTTTGTGTAAATTGAATCGCGCCTCCTTCCATCGTGGGTTTTTTTTTTTTTTTTTTTTTGCATGTGTGTGTGAGCATTTAATAACATAATTTATGCAAACCATCTCAAGGATGCTTGGCATACAGCTGGCACTCAATAAATATTAGTGCTCCTCCCTGTAGCACATTCTATGCTTCTCCAAGTCTGGCCCACACAGCAGTGTTGGACGCACTCTACTGCCTTGGATTTCATTCAAACCCCACTTTCCATGGGAAAATGAATAATTGCGAAAAATTGCTTATTTTCAAACATACTAAGACTTTCTTTTTAAGAACAACAGCTCACATTTGAGCATTTTCGTGTGCCAGGCCCCAATCAGTTCACATGTATGAATACACTTCATCCTCACATGACCCTATGAGGCAGCCCAGCTTTTCAGAGGAGCAGAGCAGAATGATTTGCTCAAGGTCATGGAGATGGCCAAGAGCAGAGCCAGATTTGAACCCAGGTGTCTCAGACCCAAGGACACTTCACAGAGGTCTCTTTCATGTGTGCTATGACTTTTTCTCCTGCTCCCACACCTTTTCCTTTGAACTTGGAGTTTGTTGGGATTGAGGTTATGTTTTATGTTTCATTTTCTCCAAAGTATCTTCTTGGTTCTGGAAGATGGGGACCAGACTCAACAGAAATGGGGAAATGCAAAGGGAAAAAGAAAAAGAAGGGAGCGTTCTCCTAAGTGACAAGTCTTAGGGCAGGATTAACCAAAAGACAGAGAGGAGGTCAGCCCTTACACAGTGCACCTTGTGCCTGCCGTCCGATTATATTGGCAATGTGCACCTTTCGTCTTTCTGCAGGCAGATTTATGGCCCCACTGACCATAAATAGCTCTGGGTGAGAGGGTAGCCCCTGACTACGGAGATATACTTAAGAATATTTTGTTTTCTGGGAAACACACACACACACACACACACACACACACACACACACACACAGGATGTCAGGTGTCTGCTGTAATTCAAAACACCATATTTCCTTTCCTATAAAGACCATGGATCAAAGTTGGATGATTCCCCAGGAAACAGAGACTTACACCTTGGCTTCTTATTTGCAGATGAGCAAGTATCTTGTCATGCAAACTTTCAGAAGATTAAAAAAAAAAAAGAACTAGGGACGCCCGGAGTGGAGTGGCTCAGTCAGTTAAGCTTTGGCTCAGGTCATGATCTCACGGTTTGCGCGTTTGAGCCCCACGTTAGGCTCTGTGCTAACAGCACAGAGCTTGGAGCCTGCTTTAGATTCTGTGTCTCCCTCTTTCTCTGACTCCTCCCCCATTCGTGCTCTCTCTCTTTCTCTCTCTCTCTCAAAAAAAAACCTAATCAACTAATAAACTAGAGAGAATATCTAAAGTGTGAGGAGACTGGAAGGAAAGCAAACATATATACATAATTACATACATACACCTACATGTCTAATAATTTCTGCTTTTATTTATCTACTCTATTTAATATTTTCCAGTATATGATTAAGCAGATGGCAACATTTGCAGTAAGATAAATATTGTTCAATGATGCGTATTTCTGTATACAAAGTGTAATGTATTGCTCAAGCAAAATAAAACCCCATTGAGAGTGTGAAAAAAAAAAAAAACCAACCAAAGCATCAATAAAATATCCTCTGTTCTCTCTGGTCTCGAAACATTTGGATAGAAACAGAAGCCACACCTCTCAGGCTGTTAAAAGCAGAGGTGATCTGGATACTGCAAACCAATTTTTCAAAGTCATTGCCAAGGTCTGAAAAAGTCCCGAGTTATCTGAGCAATGTGGAATATGAGGAATTTCTGCCGAAAAATCAACATTTCAAAGGGGTCAGCCGACACAGAAACGCCATCCTAAGCACGAATGTGTGTGAGGGCAATTAAAAATTCGGTTCTTTAAATGAAACTTACTGAGTAGCAGTTTATCTAAGGGCACAAGCAATAAATGTGGGGACCTCCAGAGGCCTCGCTGGAGGCCAAGGGAAAGAAAAGAAACTCTCCTGACATTGACACACACAGCTCTCTTTCCCTTCTCCCCAGTCTATTCAGAAACTGGAGTGTGAGCTTTCTGACACTCTCCCCAGTGTTTTTCCTCCCTCGATAAGTGAGCCCATCTGTTTCATAAATTCTGAGGTGACAGACAAATCCACAGCTTACTGGAGACCCAGGAAAGGAATCAGCGTCTCGGCCACAACTCTGCAGCAAGCCACCTGATAATTCTAATATTTAAGAGCTTTGGAAGAGGCTGAGGGGGACACAGGAGCTTGGAAATCTTTTCTAGATATGCTCATCTTGTGGCCATCCTCATGCTGCCTCTGACTCTGTCTGCTGGAGAAACAGCGTGTTTCTTCTTGGCTTCTTAAGATGCACCAAAAATACAATCATGTCCTTCCACTGGGGCGCAGCTCCCCAGACACAGAAGGTGCAAGTGCGGAAGCTCTGGGACCATGGGCACAAGGAAGCAGCAAGGTCTTGTTTCAGAAAACGCTCTAGAGGCAATGCTTGCCTGACACTCTTTGGGACACAACCACCAGCGCCACCAAGGGGGGGGGGGGGCGGAGGGACAGATTCCCTCTGCCTTCGAGAACCCCCCCTGCCCAGCCCACCCGAGCCGCACCCTCCACAGAGCGCAGAGATGAAGCATCATGTCCCAAGCATGCGTCTCACCAGCTCTTTAAGTGAGCCACCTGGAAAATCACAGGGAATTTTTTTTTCATGTCCCACTCCTGAATCCACACCCCAAAGCATCCCGCCAGCAGCCCGGGCAGGGTCTGCAGAGAAACCACATGTTGCAAGGGCCTTAGGGGCTCTGGAAAAGGTCTGGTCCTCTCCTAGACTGCAACCCAAGCTCAGGCGACATCGGACTTTGGGAACAGCCTGCCCTCTTCTGGTCTCCTTGAGCCCCATGGAAGGGCAGGGGCTGGGTGGGCACAGCCAGGGGAGGGCCGACCCCTGGCTCCATACGCGTGTCTGCGCTGTGATTTCAGGAGCTAGCAGGGTGAGGGGGGCAGGGGAAAGAGACGAGACAGATAAGCCGATAAGATAAAATACAAATCCAGGAGAGGTAACAGTTAACCACAGCATGGTAGACAGCCAGAGAGAAGAGAGGACGACATTACACACACACACACACACACACACACACACACACACACACACACACACAC
>NW_024412453.1:5905107-5906926 GCF_014898765.1 Herpailurus yagouaroundi
CACACACACACACACACACACACACACACACACACACACACACACACGGAGTGTGGACAGAGTACTCAAAATGTCAAGGACCCAGGAAGAAATCAGCCATCCAGGCCTCCTTCCTTCTCTCCACTTTTTTCAACATGTGGTCTCTGCACCCAAAGATACCTCCTGGTGCCTGTGTGAACCCCAGATGCAAAGGATATAGGAAGCCCCATGCCCCCAAGTTCATCCTACACGTTCCCATTCCGGGCCAATGGTGCACATCCCGAACCCTCTTCCACCCCACTCTCCGGGAGGGCTCCAAATCCAGAAAGAACCTCTCGCTGAGTTTCTGCCCAAACATATCCCAAGTCACCCCAGGAGTTTCAAAGACAGCGTCTGGGAGTACTCTTCTCTGTAAATAAACGGCCACAGGACATTGGGAATGTTCTGGTTCTCCATCGGGAATCTCACTCCAGTCTCCCCCCACCTCTACAAGTGAGGGAAAGACATCTACCTGCTACCCAAGCAGACAAGCTAGTGAAATGCCGTCACATCACGTCCTGGGGTTGCTCTGCCCACAAAAAGCCGCGCTCTGGCAAAGAGGGTCGCCGCCGATTCCAAAGAAGTTTAACAGATCAAAAAGCATCACGCTGTGATTGAAGACAATCTTCAGTGAGGGCTCCCAGAGCGACAAACGACACAGATATGCATTCAGTCAGTGGCTAAGAATCCTAAAACTAACCCCTGGCATCTGATGTCCCCCAAGGACTAGGAGAATCCCTGTAGGCAGATGGCATGAGGAAGATACAGACAGACACCCTGCACGTTGTTGTTCCTTAAGACAGTCACTCACACCCACAGGACAGTGACAGCCTGGCCCAGAGCTGGGGACTCTGACCTCCTGTCCTGTGTGTCCTAGCTCAGTGGGCTCTCAGCAAGACAGCCCAGAGAAGGTGTGAAAGACATCCCTGGAGAAAGGCGGCGGGGGGTACAGAACAGGAAGACACCCAGATGGCCCCAGAAGATCTGCAGAAAAAAACAGTTTCAGAGCTCAGACTGTTCACACCCAAGGAAAAGCAAAGAAAACCCACGAGAGCCGAAGTCGTGATGATGTGGTCAGACACACACACAGCGGTGGTGACGGCAATCGGCTACACAGGAGACTCGGGGAGCAGAACCATCATCCAGGAGAAGGGGGCATGCCCCATCACTGGAGAGCAGGGTGAGGAAAGTCAGAGAGGGCACCGGGGAGAGGACAAGGTTAGAGACGGAGAAGGTAGAGACAGGAGTCTCAGACAGCCAGAGATGGCAGACGGGAGCCCGAGAAGTAAGACCAGGCGCCCAAGGCTGAATCCTGATTCAGGGAGTCGGCTGGGGCTGTGGGATACCGATCCCAGACCCCAGCTGAGGCCAGGACAAGACCAGGAGACCCCAAGCAGGGACCTGAGTTCACTGCACTCAGCTCAGCAAAAACCCGAAGAGATGCTGTGAGCACCGCCCATGAGCAGCGGCTGAGGCGCCCGGGCACGATCCGCGCACTCAGACAGAGAGCGAGGCACCAACACCCACATGCACAGTGCAAGTCGGGGCGCCCAGCAAGAGTGACGGGGAACGGGAACCCGGCCAGGCTCCGAAAACCCCCGAAGCGCCTCCTCTGGAGATAACTTCCCCAGACCCCAAGGGGGCAGTCCTCAGACTCGGGATGGGGCAGCCCACGGCCCCCGAACCTCGGCAGGGACCCCGCCCCGGCTTCCAGGGAAAGGGACGTGGAGCCAGCAGACTGGGGGAGTCCCAGTCTGCCGCCCTGGGTTCAAGGGCTGGCGGGGGCGTGGGGGGCGTGGGG